>NC_047506.1:2861925-3161925 GCF_902827115.2 Pseudochaenichthys georgianus | reverse complement strand
AAAAATCACAGACTGTGTGAACGTGAAAATGAATAGAATATCACCTCCATCTTCAGAGCAATCTGACTATTTCTATGTGATGTTAAAAGTTGTACTGTTAGATATTTTCACAAATGTCAGTACCAGATTTTAGGACTTAAAACCAATCCAAACAAACTTTATTTAATTGTCACTTATCCTGCTAAATCTAATCTATTTAGTCTTTGGGCACACATTTGTTAGCAACACCTATCGCTTTTAAGATTATCTCAAAAAAATGAATTTTAAACAGTCTGTGAAAATTCAGCATGACCCATAATATTAAAACAGATAGAAAAACACATGACTGAATCACTGACTCCCATTTAAATGCCAAGTCTAAAATAAATCTTACTTTTAATACAGAAACTACATCTGATAGCTGAGTTGTATATGAATGTATCTGTTGAACACAAAACGATCTAACGGTATACTCATCAGGATCAACCTCTTCAACTCTCCTTGTGATTCTTCTTCAATAGTGACGTCAGTAAAGAATCACACATTGGCTTCATTCACATACTTCACTCTTATAGTTAAAGGCCAGATATGTTGTTCGTAAATGTTTATTTAGTCTATATAGGTGGCTTAGCTTTTCTTTAGCTACATTGTTATACATTTCATATCATTTGGGATGTTTGTTAAACTGTACTTGTCTGTGTATTTATTTGACCTACATTTTGACCTATTTACTTCTCATATTATTGGTAGCCTCCAGAGTCAGATAGGATCTGCCGTCTACTGTCTGTTAGCATTGATACTGTGAATATAACATGGTGTTAATATAGGATATCAGACACTGGTCCTGCAGGTAATAACACACACTGACACAGCATGTGCGTGCAATATACACTCATGTGCAATATACCCTTTATTTTCTCTCAATACTTTTTACCATGGTGTACTTATCCGCTAATAAATACTTATTGTGTTTTTTTTAATAATAAATAGCTTGTACATACGTTAATACATTTTGATATGCAAGTATTTTCTCTTCACTTTATTCACACTATACTTCTGCTGTTGTAATAATGTAGATTTCCCAAATAAAGGAATTCTGAATGAACAGGCTCATAATATCACATAATGCTAGTTGTATGTATCCAAATGTATACAAAAACGAGACCATCATAGCTTAAATGCTAGCAAGGGCACAGTCTCTGTTAACCTTGATACTGTGAATGCAACATGGTGTTAATATAGGATAACAGACGCCAATCCTACAGGTAATAACACACACTGACACAGCATTTACTCATAATAACGCAGCACATAATGCTAGTTCACATTAGCTTATAGCTCAAGGCTAACCAGTTAGCTTGCAGCTAATACCGTTAAAACATCATCCAGGCTAAAGTGATGACGCTTCTAATATAACACTGAACCAAATGAGATCAACTCTAGCAACACAATGGGCAACATGTCAATATAAACAACACATTTGTAGATTACCTGCGGTGTCTTCTCAAGCTATTCTCGACCCTTCAGCTGCTTTGCTGCATTAACAAGACGTTCATAATGGACATGATTGACAGGTCGCAGACTGGGCACGAGGCATGGAAACAAATGACGTAGAAGGTAAACGGGGAGCTATAGTGCAATGGATTTGCTCACCGCAACAGCTCGTTGAGAGGCGGGGTTTGAATCCGTCGGGCACTGAGTGTACTCCGCCCTCTCGTACCGGTATTGGTTTTAAATCGAGCGTATTTTGTTATTGGAGGCGGGACTTAGGAGGGGCGGGGTTGGCTTGAAGAGTGATGGAAAATGTCCGCTAGGTGGCGCTGTGTCTTAAGGAATGTTGTGTTTATTTCACATCAGTCTTATTTAGCCACAAAGTCACACGTTTAATATATTTTTAGATATGTATTCAGGCCACAGAGTAACATATAGCATATTGTTTTACATATCATTTTAGATGTGTATTTATTTAGTGTTTATATTTCAATAATATTTTCCTTAGCTACAGGGTTTCATATTTCATAGATTTAAATTTGTTTACTTAATTATAGAGTATTTATTTCCCATTTGTTTCAGTTATATATTATCCTATACGTTAAGATGTTTATTTAATTATAGTGTATTTATTTTTGCATTTGTTTTATTTAGCTGATGAGTGACTTATTTTATAGGACTCAATATTGTATTTTTTCTACATTCTTCTTTTTATAAATACCAAGTATACCTCTCTTATTTTAAATAACCCTAAATACAGTTAGTAAGTTACATGTTTTGCTTTCTACATTGTTTGAGCACTTGTACTATCAACTGGGTCACAACATTTGAAAGCATGTAAATAAATAAATAATTTATATATTTTATTATTTTTTATATAACATTGAAATGCTTTTAGACCATTTTAATTTTGTGTTAACATTTCAAAGTAGATTTTATTTATTCATTAATTTTTATTAATTTGCATTTATTTATTTATCTATCTTTGTATTCATCTATTTTTTTTATTTATTTACATTTTAAAGTACAGTATGGGATGGTGCCATGGTGCCATGGATGTATGGATGGTGCAGCCGGGTGCTTGAGCAACTGCACATGCGCAGTGTGTCACTTCCGGGTCCAAACTCCCAACCCGTGGAGAGGAGCTTCAGTCATTCCTCAGTTAGACTAAAGTAAATAAAAGTGAATTATGTCTCCAGACTCGGAGCAGAGCGGTGTCTCTCTCCCTGTCTCTGGAATACTGATAGCAGTGGTGTCGAGTTTCATCAATGGCTCCACCTTTGTGCTGCAGAAGAAGGGGATATTACGCTCCAGAGACAGAGGTATAATGAAGCCGATAATTAGCTTTCTGTGTGGGAGACAACATGCATACATATCTAGATTTCTGAAAATAACACCATAAAGTCTGTTCATAAAACGTGTTTCTGTGTTTTCCTCAGGGGGGTCTTACCTCACAGATGTGGTGTGGTGGGGGGGCACTCTGGCCAGTGAGTATACTCTGTATATAGATATGTATCCTTCATAACCAGAGGTGGGAGAAGTACTCAGGTCTTGTACCAGAGTGTCGGAATACTCTGTTTCAAGTAAAAGTCCTGCATTCAAAATGCTACTCAAGTAAAAGTGAAAAAGTATCAGCATCAATACTTCAAGTACAAAAAGTAAAAGTAGTCATTGTGCAGATTGGTCCATTTCAGAATAATATATATGATATGTTTTATAATGATTGATGATTAAAGTGTTCTCAAAGCTGGTAAAGGTGCAGCTAGTTTGAATAACTTTGTATACCGCAGGGTAGCTTGTGGATTGACTCCAGGTTTTAGTCAATTAAATATCATTTTAGATGGTTTAATCTATACCAAATAATCATATTTTAAACAAATGTTGGGGTTCAAATTCAGAATGTATAAAGCAATTATAGCAAATATATCTGTAAAACAAATATAGTGGAGTAAAAAGTTCAAAATGTAGTCAAGGACAAGTATAAAGTAGTATAAAATGAAAGCACTTGGGTAAAATACAAGTACCTTAAATGCGTAATTAAGTACATTTCTTGAGTAAATGTACTTAGTTACTTTGTAGCTCTGTTAGAGGATATAGGGCAACACGTTTGTCATGCTGTTGACACACCTGTATGTCTCATCAGTGATTGTTGGTCAGATTGGGAATTTCCTGGCGTATAACGTGGCCCCTGCTGTGATCGTCACACCTCTGGGCGCCCTGGGGGTGTTGTTTGGGTAAGAGAGAGATTCTTTCTTATGTTCTGCCGGCACATTGACTGTTTTTGATGATAAATAAAGCTTATTGAAGATGTCGTGTGCTCCTGCAGGGCTGTGCTGGCCTCGTGGATCCTGAAGGAGCATCTAAACATTCTGGGGAAGCTGGGCTGTGTTTTATGCTGCTGTGGCTCCGTGGTGCTCATCATCCACGCGCCTAAAGCCGAGACTGTGACTTCCAGAGAGCAGCTGGAGGAGAGGCTGGCAGACCCGGGTGAGACACTCAAATCAATCCAATAGAAAATAAATATCAATAAGATGTGTTTACTTAACGTGTATTATGTAAGACAACAGAACAATGTAAAGTTAAAAATCAAGAAACCAAGATATTCAAGATCCAAGGCTTTATTGTCATTTTCACGTTAGCTACAGTGTAGATGTGTTGATGAAACACGTAGGTTACAGGCTCTTCCAACAGTGCAACATATATATATATATAATGTTTATGGATGTTCTTTAAAGTGCAGGTGTTTAATAGTCTTATGGCCTGTGGGATGAAACTGTCCGGTGGTTTTAGACCTGATACCAGAATTGTTTTATTTATAGGAAAACATCATTCAGAATATCCAGACAGTATTCACAAACAATGAAACACATGAGCACATACTACAGTTTAAAAAAGCAGAAATAAAAATAGAGCTGACTGAGTACTTCCCCTACCTCTGTATGCATCTCTAAGTAATCTCTCCTGCAGTGTTTGTGAGCTACGCCCTGCTGGTGGTGCTGCTGCTGCTCGTCCTCATCCTGTTTGTCGCTCCGGCCCACGGCTCCTCGAACATCATGGTGTACGTCTCCATATGCTCCCTGCTGGGCAGCTTCACCGTGCCCTGCAGCAAGGGCCTGGGCCTGGTGGCGGGGGAGGTGTTTGGGGCCGATGGGGGTCGCGCTCTGCCTCTCTTCCTCTTCCTGCTGTGCACGCTCGCCGTCAGCATCCTCCTGCAGTTCCTCTACATCAACAAGGCCCTGCAGAGCTTCAGCTCCAACGTGTTTGAAGCCGTGTACTATGTGGCGTTCACGTGCTCCGTGATCGTGGCGTCCGCCCTTCTGTTTAAGGAGTGGACGGCTCTGACGGCCACACACAGCCTGGCCCTGCTCTGCGCTCTCACCACGGTGTGTGTCGGAGTCGCTCTGCTGCGCATCTCACAGGAGGCCGAGGTCACCTGGAAGAAGAAGACGGACTGATGGAGATGATTTATGTTTACAGGCCGTTATGACACATTAGGTATTCCATCCGTGCACATAGCATTCCTCATAACATACTTGATTGGTCAAAGCTCCGTTTAAATGAACAATTTATAACTACCTTCACTTAACATTTAACTTGAATCTCTTATCAGTTACTGTGTAACCTATAATTAATTAAAGAGGCCCTATGCTTTTGGGGTTTCCGTTTCCTGTAGTGTGTTTTATAGGTTTGTGTGCATGTAAATGGTCTGCAAAGGCTAACATACCAAACTTCCTCTCCAACCAATCAGAGCAAACTGGGCTTTGGTTTCAGACAGAGGGTGAAAAGAGGTGCTGCAGCACAGGCAGTGTGAATACTGATTTCAACCTGAACTCGAGCATACTATGTCCTCTTTAAATAACACCTGGGTAACAGTAACAGTAACAGTTCATTTGCCATGTTATATTTTGCCTATTTGCAAATAGGTACAAGAGGCTTAACGAACATATGCAACCTGCTAAAGAAACTTAAAATAATTTAATACACTCTTTGAAAGTTCCTCCAATGAAAGACTATATCACCGACACTTTAACTTATTCAGTGAGCCTGTGAATTATTCAGTGTAACTTAAGAAGCAGCCTCTTTAGTCCAGGAGCTGTGAAGACGAGTTTGAACAATGACTGAATTATCTGCATGTCTGATCGACCAAATATAAACTTTATATTTTTTTATTTAAACGTGGTAACTGTGATGTGATGTCAATTAATTGTTGTCTAATTTGATTATGGACAATGTATTTAAAAAATATGTTTGCATTCATTTCTACTATTTGTCATAAAAGTTTAAAAAACATGCGTTTAAATGTAGTTGTACTTCAATTTTACTAATACAGATTACTATACATGTCCATCCATCCATCTTCTCCCGCTTATCCGTGGCCGGGTCGCGGGGGTAGCAGTTCCAGCAGAGAGCCCCAAACTTCCTTTTCCCTGGCCACATCAACCAGCTCTGACTGGGGGATCCCAAGGCGCTCCCAGGCCAGCGAAGAGATATAATCCCTCCACCTGGTCCTAGGTCTACCCCTTGGTCTCCTCCCAGCTGGACGTGCCTGGAACACCTCCCTAGGGAGGCGCCCAAGTGGCATCCTCACTAGGTGCCCGAACCACCTCAAATGGCTCCTTTCGACGCGAAGGAGGAGCGGTTCAACTCCGAGTCCCTCCCGGATGACCGAAATACTATATGTATTACTATACAGTAGTATATGTGTAGTTTAAAAAAATATATGGGACTCGTACTTTCATTAAAGTATTAGTTAACTTTTAACTCCTCACCAGTTGTTCACAAATGCTGTTGTCCATTATTTGTAATAATGTACACAATTTTGAATAAAGAAGGATTTTGCTACAGATGGGGCTGTATTATTGTAACGTGGAGAATAGAAGTAGTGGTAGTGATTTATGTTGATCCTTAACAATTATCCAAAAATGCACATTAAAATATTTATAATTAATAAAGCAATAAACTAAAGGGATGTTCTGAATTGCACTTTAATACAATCTAAATTAAGATGAATTAAACATGTGTAAAACATTAAGTACTGTTGTATAAGATGTAAAGAGACAATTGAATGTTGTTTATTTACTTATCTTTAGTAATTACAAGTAATCATAAAATCTAGATGCATTGTGCTTTAAAACAGCTGCTTTGCACATTAGGTGTCTATTTTTGTATAGATAATATGAATCACCTAATGCCAGCAATAAAGATGACTCATGGTAAATACTATGAGTGTTTGTGGGTCATTCCAGAATTGGAGGACAATTTAGACGCCAACATTTTTGAAAAATTAACCTTTTATTTTTTTTCTGTATTTAGGAAAAACAGATAATAAACCATACAAAAAGTGTTTTGCCCAGCTAGGCATCAAATGTATATTTTCCAACGAAGAATTACCCCTGTTACTCTAATTATAGTAACAGGGTTGAAAATCAATGCTAATTTGAGTTTTAACCTCAGGAATTATTGCTAGATGTAGCATGTAATTCTACTTTCAAGGCAAGGACAAACTTGGATGTCTAATGAAAGAAAGATAACTTAATTACTAAATTAATATGCTTTATTCTGATAATATGAGTAACAGGGTTGAGTGGGTCAGAGTGCCACACTCTTTTAAGACAAAAAAAGATTGTAAAAATAAAAAGAGAGGACTTAGTTTTGGTCTACCCATGGCACTAGCACATGGCTTGCTGATGTCCTTTCCACTGTGTCATCTGACTTATAGTTTTTTCATTTCCTCTGCCAATCTAAAAAGGTTTGGGTAACAGGGTTGAACGCATGTTGAGGGACACACCTTCTGTGCAAAATTACTGTTATTTAAAATATGTTTATGATTTAACAAATAGATTTTACCATTACAAGAGAATAATACCAACAAAAGTAAATAAAATCCCTATTTTAAATGTTATATTTGACTTGCAAGTTGGTCACCAAGAAGCGGGGACAAGAGAAAAATGCCATTTTAGGGGATGTTCGAGAGCTATTTGATAATTTAAATAATATTTTGAAACAACTTTTTCTACAACTTCATATACATTTTGTCTCAAGACAAGTATGTTTAACACAACAAGTGCATGTTTTAGCTTTTTGGGCATGGATTATTAGATTTTTATATGGGGGACATGAAATGTCATCCAATTCTGGAATGACCCATGTATTATCAGTGTGCTTCTGGACTTCAACCTCCGGAGGGCTCGTCGGTTCAGCGGGCTCTGCTACTCTGATAAGCAGAAGAAGAAGCTCTCAGTGCGCCAGTCGTTCAGCGGATCTCCTGCTGATGAACCTTGAGATGTGGAGCATCAGAAGCCGGAAGTAGGCTAGCTGTCAGCTAATCTGCTAGCTATTCCACTTTGCTCTTGTTGTGGGGAAACCAGCAGGCAGCTACCTTTTGGACAGGTAATGTACTTCCATTATTTCCTATTTAACTTATTTAACCAAACAAATAACCAATAGCTGGGTTATTTGTATTTAACTTGACGCCAACTGACTTCGCTAGCCAGCCAATTAGTTTGCCGTCGAGCTAATATAAGCTACTGTGGCTATCGAGGGAAATACTCGTAATGCAATGCTTATATTTGGATGCAAATGTAATGCTTTGGCCCCACAATAATGGCCCTTTCAATGTGAATGGTGTTCTGACATTTGATGACAGTGTTTTTAAGGAAATAGGCTGTTTACTGCCGGTGTATCTAATTAACAGCCGAAATAAGATCGCGGATGTTGCCTTTGTTAATTACGCCCATATGCTACGGAACTAACCAGATCAGGTACTATCAGATACCAGGCTACTAAGCTAAGCTAATAGTATTTAATAAAATGTTCCGTTCGTTACCTATGACTATTTTTAATAGAGGCCTTATAACTGTATTTTGGCACTTTGCTTCGCACTTACGAACTGCAGTGCACTTCTTTTGAAATGTATGTATTTTAATTGTTGTTTTTTTACTTAATTGTTTTTATTATTTGTATTTTTATATTGTATATTTTTTTCACTATAAATAATCAATGCAGTATACTTCCCATTATATTTAACATTTTATTTATATTCTATTTGTACTTTATGTATTATTTGTATCATTATCAATCAGGGTTATATTTTCCCTTTTAATGTTACACATTATTTTATTTTTAAATGTATTTTATTTTATCTATTCATACCTTTTTTAAGGATTATCATTTGTATCCTTCATTATTCATAGCCTTGTATCTATTTATCTAGCCTTTTGTATCTTATGATATGAAACCCCACTTTTAAGATCAGTGTTGCAAAGCACTGTCAAGCTGCATTTCCAAATATAGTTCCTCGTTGTATCTTAGCTTAGCACAGAGCGTGCCCAGGTTAACCTCAACGGTGTCCCTCCCTGAATGCCTCTGTTGGAAAGATGTTATTGACATAGCAGCTGACTAAGTTGCACGAGGCTTTTTTTGCACAACACCCTCTCAACCTGCTGGCATTCAATCATTGATTCTAGTATGGGATAAGCTGACATTGAAACTAGTTAGTTGTAAAAGTTACTCTGATGGATTAATACCAAACATCAAATCATGGTGGATGACTTTTGTGATATCACCTGTGGAGACGGTAGGTCTTGGCTGTCAAAATGTCTCTTTTGGTCTTTTATACAACAACAGCTGTTTATAAACATCATGTCTAACTGTGTGTCTGCTCTCAGGTGTGTGGGCTGGACGGGACTGTCATTTAGGCAAGCACCTGCACTGTTTGCTCGTAGATGTGACAGACCACAACAACACAACCAGCCTCACTATGGGTGAGGACCGGGGGAAGTATGATTTCTACATCGGCCTGGGGTTGGCCGTCAGCTCCAGCATCTTTATCGGAGGAAGTTTCATCTTGAAGAAGAAAGGACTTCTGCGGCTGGCCAGGAAAGGATCCATGCGAGCAGGTACTGAGGAACTGATGCACCTCAAAAATAACCTAAAAACAAGGAACAAACCTTCCACCTGTCAGAGCATCGAGGGCACTCCCTGCTGCAGTTAAGCAACTGATCACTAGCTGAACAGGTGGAGGCACACCTGGAGAAAACACTTCACCTACATTTCAGGTTTTCTTAGTTTTACTCTGAAAGGTGTGTTTTTGTGCGCCAGTAAGCTGGAGGAGATAATTAACAACTTCATATAAAAACTTTGTTTTGGGGTATAAGTAAGTCCATAAAAGATACTTATAGAAGGTTCTGGTTCAAAGTACATTACCCTTTTCAGAAACTTTCCAAGAAAAGTCTGGGAGGATTTAAAAACAGTTATAATAAGAATATATATGTATGTATATAGCACTTTTTAATGCAATGTTAGAAAGTCATTTTACAAAGTCAAAAAAAGAATAAATGAAACACAGCAATATTAAAATAAAATAACCAAACATATAATACATCATGCAAATATTTGTAACGTATGTTTTTAAGCTTCAATAATAAAATGAGCCCCTGACATTTGTATTAGTTGTAATATTAATACCTTTTTAAAGTTGTCTTATTTAGGGAGGGGTCAATAGATTCACATGATATACAGGCCGATAGAAGTCTTTTATTTTAAAGGGAATTTGTTTTTGGGGATTCAATGAAAGTTCAATAACTCAAACGTATTCACTTTAATTTGAGCTCAACTAAATTGGCTTTTTTAAATGGTTTATATGAATGTCAGCTGATGGTTGGTCACCTGACCCTCTGCAGCTGCTGCATGTTGTGTATTTATTGACTGCATGTTTTGTTAACATGCAAATGTTATTCAAATGAATAGATTCAAATGTTCTTAATGCTTTTGTTCTTCAGGCCAGGGGGGTCATGCGTATCTGAAGGAGTGGCTGTGGTGGGCCGGTTTATTATCAAGTAAGTGAAAACACGCAGGAGGTCAACACTGTGGTCAGATAGGAGCCGGTCAGTTAAAGGATGTTTAGGCAATGAGATTCAAACTGGTTGAAAGGGTAGTTTTGTGAATTCAAGCCCTTTTTTAAAAAGGACTTAATTGAATCAACAGCATATTTCAGCCCCTCAAGTTTGAAGATTTGCTGTTTTTCTTTATTTTAAATCATGAGTGATATCTTTCACCAAATTAGACCGTATTAAAAAGTATCTTGGTTCCAGCGCTAGTGGGACTGAGGACCTTACTTTCAATCAATTGTTGTTAAACCATTATATGTAACTTTCACCCAGTTTACCTCACACTTCTGGTTTGTGTTGTTGTGTAGTTTAGCTGCAAACTATCACGTCCTTCATACTTATTACCGTTTGAACACCTTAACCTCAGACGGACTCATGTTTCCCTCAGCCGGCCTTTCCTCACATCGTGTGTCTTACTGAGTGTTTGTCATATCTCTCAGTGGGAGCCGGTGAAGCAGCGAACTTTGCAGCGTACGCCTTCGCTCCGGCGACCCTGGTGACGCCGCTGGGAGCGCTCAGCGTGCTCGTCAGGTAAAGATACCTCTGCAGGAAAGAAATCAGGTTCTGTGTGTTTTCCTGACCTCTTCTGCTTCAGGGAGAAATGTCTCGGGGTTCAGGAAAGATGATCAGAGGAAAGAGATGCACTGACACTGTGACGTCATCACGATGAGAGGATGTTACGAGTCCAGCGTAGGGAAACTACGATGTCCCACAGATGGACTAAAAACATCTAGATTTTTATCCTGTTGTTTCGTGCAAGCTTTATAAACATGGACATCGGTAACAAATATATTCTTGGAATTGGTTGATCACACTCGTGTCCGGTTGGATTAATCCACATGAATCCCAATTATTATGAAAGTATGAAACTATTTAAATAAATGCAACTACAAGCCTGTGAGGCCACCATTCAAACCTGTGAGGCAAGGAATTGTAGGACCCCGTTTTCTCCTTTCCTTTCGTAAAGGAAGGTCAAGTGTTTCCTAAAGGAGATGATAAAGGAAGCATTGAAGCTTGAGGGAAAAAGATGGCTTCAGATCCAGTAAATACTCCAACAGCATAGTGCATATATTGTGTTTAATTCAATCAAACAACATCGCCCCAAGGCCTTCATAGATCTACACGTTCAGAACTCAGTAGGCCGACATGTGAAGCTGATTTAACCATCAACATCAATGATGTTATTATATGTTATGTTACATATTTAGGTGAAATAATCTAATCATTCACGCAGAGATGCAATCAATGACAGGAGTCGTCTCTACAGTAGCTAGTAGGTGGGTTCCAAACCCGAGCCCGCTGAAGTTTTCAGGCAATGTCTTCCCCTCTCTCTCTCAATGTAACACCCTCTCTGGAATAAAGGCACCCTGGCCCAGATAAAAATCTTTAAAAAAAATAGATTACTTTTTAACATTATACTTAAAGGGCCAGTAAATATCACCCCGGGGCCGGATTTGGCCCGCGGGCCGCCAATTGAATAGCCCTGATCTAGGGAATCCAAACCGCTCTTATCAAGACATTTCACACCTTTAGGAACCTTCCTGATAGAAAAAAGACTATGCGACCGCAACCTAAAACCATGTGTAAAGTTACTTTTTTACATATTAGTAAATGGATGTGTGTCCTGTACCGAGTGTCCTGTACCGAGTGTCCTGTACCGACTGTGTCCTGTACTGTGTTTGCAGTGCGGTGCTGTCCTCCTACTTCCTGACGGAGCGGTTGAACCTCCATGGGAAGCTGGGCTGCCTCCTCAGCATCCTGGGCTCCACCACCATGGTGATCCACGCCCCGCAGGAGGAGGAGATCAGCAGCCTGGACCACATGTCCGAGAAGCTCGTCGACCCAGGTACAGACAGAACGGGCCGGAAATATTTCTGTCATCATGGCTGACTTCCTTGTAACACTTAACATCAGAATAAGGGAGGACATGTTGGGGTTTTCCCTTTCCTGTAGTGTTCTATAGGTTTTAGTGCATGTGAATGGTCCCTTCGTTCGGAGTTCCTCTCCCAGACAGTAGAGGCACAAATTCATAATGCAGTGTTTCTCAAATTGATTTATTTGTGGGGTGCGGTGCGGTGCCCCCACAAATAGAATCAAATTCTGTGGGAAACACTGTAATGTGAACCTAAAGACGAGTACATGTGTGACCCGCTCTATCGAAATCAGTCGGAACGGCTCATTTCAAATAAACGTGGATTTGCGTAAAAAAAAAAAAAAATAGGTGTTCAGGTGTTTTGTTTGATTTTAACTAAACAAAGTCTTTGCTTTCAGAATATGAAACTTTTATTTCCAAAATCACACGATAAATACATGTTTGAAGCTTGTGAAGGGAAGAGGACAGCTCTCACTCGCCACTGTTCCGTAGCCGCCCCCCTCCCTCTCGCTGACATTATGAATGTAAGGCGTATAGTGATCACAGATAACACGGCAGGGTCCGTTACAGTTTGTTTTCATCTGATTTGAAATAAACAAAGTCTTGGCTTTCAGAATATTAAACTTGTTTCGGCAAATTCAGATGATAAATACAACTTTGAAGCTTTTAACGGCATAATTACAAGCGGAGAACGGAGTAACTTGACGTCACAGCAGGCATAACAACAGCCGGTGTATCTCGAGAGGGTTTTCCCCGGGAAACACACACACACACACACACACACTTCCCCCAGACCAGTAATCCAAACTAAAATATTTTCCCTCCGTAGTCCTTTGATCATTTGCTAGCCGCTAACAACCAATCAGATCGATGGATTCCAGAGAAGTGACGACTCGGTGACAGTCATTATAGAATGTGACATATTTTGCTTGATATTTAGAGAACAACAACAACAACCCTGATATCATTAGAAAGCTAGGAATCTCCTCTTTCCAACAGTGTATACAACTCAAAATGTGTCCTCGGGTCAATGTGACTTCGATGGAGCAGGGCACATGTGTCCTCGGGTCAATGTGACTTCGATGGAGCAGGGCACATGTGTCCTCGGGTCAATGTGACTTCGATGGAGCAGGGCACATGTGTCCTCGGGTCAATGTGACTTCGATGGAGCAGGTCACATGTGTCCTCTTTAAAAGGCTACATGTTGAATTGCCATTTCATATCAGAATAGTGCCTATTTTTGCTTGATTTAAGAACAAACTAGAATTGCTTATTATGGCATTTTATTTTTCCTTAATTAAGACAAGTGGGCCCCATATCAGAAACCAGGCTAATAAGCTAATATATTGAGATGTTGTATTGTATGCCCCATGCCTACAATACAACATCTCTTCTTCTTTTGCAAAAAATAAATACATTACCAGACCCCGGGGGGATGGAGGAGTTCAGATTTCCCCCCAAATTAAATAAAGAATTTCAGTTTTCTGCTGCTTATTTATGTCGTAGATATCAGGTTTTTTCCTCAAATGTAAAAATTCAACAAATAAATATCGACATGCTGTTGTACCAAACACTACCAATGTGTTTGTGTTCTTACTCACCTTGCCACCCGTTTCCCCCCAGCCTTTTTATCCTTTGCCATTGTGGTCATCATCGTGGCGCTCATCTTCATCTTCGTGGTGGGTCCCCGTCACGGTCAGAGCAACATCCTGGTTTACATCACCATCTGCTCGGTGATCGGCTCGCTGTCGGTGTCCTGCGTCAAAGGCCTGGGCATCGCCATCAAGGAGGCGATCGCGGGGAAGGACGTGGTGGGGAACCCTCTGGCCTGGATCCTGCTGCTGGGGCTGCTGGCCTGCGTGAGCACGCAGATCAACTACCTGAACAAGGCGCTGGACATCTTCAACACCTCGCTGGTGACGCCCATCTACTACGTGTTCTTCACCACCTCCGTGCTCTCCTGCTCCGCCATCCTCTTCAAGGAGTGGGGTCACATGGGGGCCGGGGACGTCATCGGGACCCTGAGCGGCTTCCTCACCATCATCGTGGGCATCTTCCTGCTGCACGCCTTCAAAGACGTCAGCGTCAGCCTGTCGTCGCTCGCCGTGTCCATGAGGAAGGACGAGCGCCCGGCGGCTAACGGCGTAGCGTCGCACTACGAGCTGCTGCACGAGTCCACGGGGGACATGGAGGACCGGGAGATGGGGCTGCCGTTCGACAGCGTGTCCAGGAGGAACGGGGCGATGACTTCCTCTTTAGATCACTGAGGAACTCTTCATACTGACTCGACACCAATGAGACAATCGACTGTGATGGAAGCGTTCGGACGGACCAGCGGATTGTATTTAACGTTTTCATTTGCCTTACTTTTCTCTGAACCCTAGAACTTAATTTCATTCCTCTGTAGCGCTGTAAATATGAGTTTTTTTTAAGAGAAGTTTTGTTATATGTACATGCATACTCATGCACTGACTTACTTTCTATAAATCAAAGGGGATACAATGTTTTAATATATATTCTATATGAAGTCCTGCTGACAATTTAAAAAAAGACGCTCACTATAATTTTTTTTTTTTTTCGTGATACTTGAAGGTAACGACAGATTTCGTTGGAAGTTTTCTTTTTTACATAAAGCTCTCGAGGTGAACAAACAGATTTGTTACATATTTATTGAATTAAAACGATTAAAACATTTGAAGGCACAGTGAATAAATGCTTAACATGAGTATGGGCGTTGTTACTTTTCAATTTCCTTAAAATATTGTGCATGCACGTTCAACAACAATATAGAATATAACACCTCCACCCTTAAAATACGTTACTCTCCACCACTGCAAACCCCTTAAATATTATCTGATAAAACTCATTTCACCTCCCTGATCTAAAGCTTTCTGCAAGTATAAAACAAAGAATAGTCATCCAAAAGGGGAATATCTATTCGTTTACGATAAGGCACAAGTGAATACAAAAAATAATAAATCTGACAGAAAAAAAAAAGTGGCCCCTCTTCCCGACGTCTTCCTCTCTACGAAGTGACTGAGTGTGAGTTTCAGCTGCTGGCCAGAGACTGGTGAATGGGCGGCTGGAAGCAGCGCACGTGCTCCACCGGCATGTTCTCTCCGTCTCCGGCCTTCAGGTACTTGTTCAGGATCGAAAACACCTCGTTGTTGATGACCTGGAATCTGCGGATCCTGTCCACCATCTTCTTCAGCGGCTGAAGGAAGGCAGATATACAAAGGGGGGGATTCAATAACGGTATATGCAGGAAACCTGAAGTCAAATGTAATACACTTTAAGACCTCATCTCCACTTGGAGTTTTAACCGGTTACCTTGGCGACACACTTCACCTCACATCGACTATATACAGTATTGATTGTCCTTCCAACCATTTGGATGAACTTGCATTTCCCCATAACGATGTTGTTTAACAACCGGCGTAAACGGACCTTCACACGCTATCAAGTAGTATGATGTCCTGTTCAGATGACGTCAAATCCAACGGGATGCCATAAATAAACTTCACACTACACACCTACGCAATGATTACATTCAGGCAGACTGTAGAATACAACCTCTTTGGACAATTTATATACTTATTGAAAACAAGTTACAACATGTAATACCTTCGAAAATGCAGTTTAATACTTTTTTGGCTAAATTGATTTATCAATTTGTAATAATACCCTGAATAAGGGTTCCACAATTTATCCTAATTGCAATATTGACTCGTGCAACATCCAGAATGCAGTGATAAGTATAACCTCATTGAACAAGTACAAGTAGATAATAAAATATAATTTCCATCTGCAGTCCCTGGAAGTTAGCACAATATTCTGCAAAAGTATCTGAATGAAGTATTGCGGAACTGGCCTGCTAACGGTGTTCTACAGACTTAATAAAAAGTATTTCTTTGTAACAGTTCCTATTATATTATATTTTTCAATGGTAATGAGAATTGGTTGAGATGGCTAATATTTTGTTGCCGTAAAAGGGCGTCCTCATTGTTCATATTCAAGATTCAAATTTCTTTCAGATAAAAGTAGTGTTTTGTCTTTCTATAACTGACTACTAGAAAGAATATTGGGAAGTTTGGGATTTTATGAATATCTTTTCAAATTCAAAACCATTTAAAATCCATATTTTCTCCTTGTAAATATACAACTCTATTCTCAACATGTTCTTTGAATATACCCTCCCTCGACCGGCTTCCTAATAATTTTGTTCTTACTGAAACTGTCCCTCACAGGGCATCCGAATTACCACCATGTTACTCCATATCTCTGCCCCCCCCTTCACTCACCACGCTCTTGATGACCTCGTCCTTGCCGTCGTGTTTCTGCACTTTGAGCAGGTGGTAGCTGAAGTCCAGGATGTCGAAGCGTCGGTGCTGACCGAGCAGAGAGATGATCATACAGCCGGCCCAGTGCAGCCCGTCCCCGAAGCACTGCCTGCAGGGAGCACGGGGGGGGACACAGGGTTCATAAAGAGTCTTGAAATAGATGTTCCAAAATCCACAACACTGAGACTGCTCTTGCAAAGGTCTTCAATGACATCCACTTAAACACAGACAGTGGCAGAACTTCAGTGTTAGTATTATTAGATCTCAGTGCTGCGTTGGACACTGTTGACCACAACATATTACTCGACCGACTGGAAAACTGGGTGAGACTTTCGGAAACAGTTCGAGATTGGTTTGAATCCTACTTAAAGGACAGAAACAACTTTGTTTCTATAGGTAAATACACATCTGAGTTGACAAATATGACATGTGGGGTTCCTCAAGGCTCCATCTTGGGGCCTCTTCTCTTTAACATCTACATGCTACCACTGGCTCAGATAATGAAAAACAAAATAAGTTACCATAGCTATGCAGATGACACACACATTTATGTAACAATTTCACCAGGAGACTATGCTCCAATTCAAACACTGAGTAAGTGCATTGAACACATCAATGACTGGATGTGTCAGAAATTTCTCCAATTAAACAAAGATAAAACTGAGGTAATGGTTTTTGGATCCAAGGCAGAACGTATAAAAGTTAGCGCTGAGCTTCAGTCTGTAATGTTCAAAACAACAGATAAAGCCAGAAATCTAGGTGTAGTCATGGACTCTGACCTGAGTTTCAACAGTCACATTAAAACAGTTACTAAATCAGGCTACTATCACCTAAAGAATATATCTAGGATTAAAATACTAATGTCACAGCAGGATTTGGAAAAACTTGTCCATGCTTTCATCTTCAGTAGACTGGACTACTGCAATGGTGTCTTCACAGGTCTCACTAAAAGATCTATTAGGAAGCTGCAGCTGATTCAGAACGCCGCTGCTCGAGTCCTCACTAACACTAAGAAAGTGGATCACATCACTCCTGCTCTGAAGTCTTTAAACTGGCTTCCTGTGTGTCAAAGAATAGATTTCTAAATACTGCTGCTGGTTTATAAAGCACTGAATGGTTTAGGCCCAAAATACATTTCTGACCTCCTGCTAAATTATGAACCATCCAGATCTCTCAGGTCTTCAGGGACTGGTCAGCTTTCTGTCCCCAGAGTCAGAACTGAACATGGAGAAGCAGCGTTTAGTTATTATGCTCCAAATATCTGGAACAAACTCCCAGAAACCTGCAGGTCCGCTGCAACTCTGACTACTTTTAAATCCAGGCTGAAGACTTTTCTTTTTGTCGCTGCTTTTAATTGAACTATTCACATCTTAAACTGCACTGTAACTTTTATCCATGTATTTTTTCTTTTAATGTTTATTTTATTAGCTTTTCTTTTTAATGACTGATTTTAAATGCCATTTTCTTAATGTCTTTCATTTTTTGTAAAGCACTTTGAATTGCCTTGTGTTGAAAAGTGCTATATAAATAAACTTGCCTTGGCTTCCAAAATAATTGTTATTAAATGTCTTCAATAGGGCTACATAATGTATTGTGTAGTGTAGGTGTTTGTGCTGCATATGTGTGTGTGTGTTTGCTGCAGGTGTGTGTGTGTGTGTACTCCAGATGTGTGTGTTAGTGCTGCATGTGTATGTGTTTGCTGCAGGTGTGTATGTGTTTGCTATAGGTGTGCATGTGTTTGCTGCAGGTGTGTGTGCGCTGCAGGTGTGTGTGTGTACTACAGATGTATGTGTGCTGCAGGTGAGTGTGTGCTGCAGGTGAGTGTGTGTGCGCGTGTGTGTGTGTGTGTGTGTGTGTGTGTGTGTGTGTGTGTGTGTGTGTGTGTGTGTGTATGTGTACTCCAGGTGCTGCAGGTGTGTGCTGCAGGTGTGTGAGTGTGTGTGTGTGTGAGTGAGTGAGTGAGTGAGTGTGTGTGAGTGAGTGAGTGAGTGAGTGAGTGAGTGAGTGAGTGAGTGAGTGAGTGAGTGAGTGAGTGTGTGAGTGAGTGTGCTGCACTCACTCCACGGTGAACTCGTGGGCCCCCACAGGGATGCAGTAGACGAACTGCATGGCGCTCCAGAGGCGGTGGAACTCCACACACTCGTCCACGTGCATCACGCCGTTGCTAGGCAGCGGGCCGCGCCAGATGGGGTCGTCCAGGAAGCCGCGCACCCGAGTGAGGATGACCTCGAACATGGAGAGACCGCAGCACAGACGCTCTTTGGTCAGCAGGTCGCCCTCACGAGCGATGGCGATTTGCTGAAAGAGAAGCGAGACGAGGGAAAGATTTTCAACATCATCTGTCACTTGACGAGCCAGAAAACAATCTTGAATCTTCAATAGAGAGCTGCGGGAATTAGTCCTAAAACCCTGGAATGACTCAGCATTTTAGCACTTCCTGTTCTCTGTCTGGAAGTCAATGGTTTCCTGAATGTGTTTTTGGTTGTTATCCTGAAACACGCTCTGTGGTTAACACAAGCTGAAGAGAAGTTATCTTTTTGTCCTACGACATAAAATACGTCAGTTAATATCCCTCTGGTGAATTTTAAAACGGCGGTTGCTAACAAGTGTCTAAATGAGACGACTAAACGTCATCACGTCCAACATTAGCCGCCTTTAGCTTAGCGCTGGTGTCGTGAAGGCAAGTGACCGTGCTGTAGTTCCTTTATAGCCCAACATTAGCTTTTTAATTCAGAAATCATAAAGTGGTGTTAAAATGTGGAGATTATTCTGCTGAACTAAACGTGTAAGTATCATAAATGTTTGTTTGACAGAGAGATTATTTTCTGCAATAATCCAAAATAACATTGATCCAGGGAGATGCTGCCTTCAGGGTCCACAACAGAAAAACGTCGTCCCTGCGCCGCTCTGTGATGGGTGTTCAGCCTGGTTGTACCTGGGGGGTCCCGAGGCGTTCGATCAGAGGGACGAGGTGCAGTGCGGTGTATTTCTGCTCCAGACGCTTCATCTTGGCGTCCAGACGTTCCCCTTCTGCACAGCAAGGAGAGGACACGATTTTAAGAGATTAAACTACGAAGGAAAATGGCTGAATAGACGTTTTTCTTTTTTCAATTCCCTCAAAAAGGGATATTTACCTTTGACATGGACTCGTGGCAGAATGTTCTGGAAAGGTGCCGCGTGCAGCAGATCACAAACCTCCTCCTGAGACTGGGAGACAGGAAGTCAAAACACTGAGATTTAATTATTAATATAATCAATAATAATATATAAAATTGAAATGTAACCTGTGTCACTTATTCATTCACTTAATGTGAAGGAAATACTTAATAATTAAGTCTTTATGCTTTGATTTTTCGTTGCTTGAAAAAGAAATCCTTACAATGATTGATACCTTTAAGTTAAGGACATCTTTGACTACATTCAGGCAAAGGGTTTATCATTTCGACCCATTGTAATTGTATTTTTCAGGAGATTGTTGTATTATAAACATACATATTTGGTGTGTCATTTTAAAGCACAAAAAGTCTCATCTTAAGTTAAAACTTTTTCTTGCAAAATGTTCAACTTTATAATCTCAGAGAATACTCGAAATGTGGGAATATTAGCCCCTTCCTCTGGCTCCACGATTACATGCGTTACCAACAACGACCCTCCCACGTGATCATGTGTATGTGCTGAGAGATCCTGAGCGTACCAGGCTCTGTTCGCTGAGCAGGCAGAACAGCATGGCGTTTCCCACCTCCCTCAGGTTCTGGAAACACACCGTCTTCAGCTCGGCGTACTCCACGATGTCCTTCAGCTGGTGGTGGAAGAACTCCAGGATCCCTGAGAGGAAGGAGAGGAGACATTATCAGTAAGGGAGGATGTGTAGGGATTACAGGGTTTCTCTGCACCCTTTCATCAAGTTCAATGAAAATCAGGCTGGTCGTTGTTCCGGCGTCCTGCAGACAGAAGAACTATGAAACCATATTTGACTTGGCTCGAGGTAAAAAGTAAGACCGCCTACCTGGGGATCCGTACTCGTGGCGGGGGAGTCTGCAGATCTTGGGCATCACCTCCATCAGAGTCTTCACATACTGCATGATGGTGCCCTGCAGCTGTGGTGGAGAAAGACAGGGTTCAGCAGCATACTTCTGGGCTAGGTCTGCACTCTCAGAGACTTTGAATACATCTGACTCGGACAAGAAAATAGAGGCTCTTATTTCATTTGATTATTTTCTTTATTTTGACGTGTGGCTATTATTATTATTATTATTATTGGTTATTTAACACAAAATAAGTTGGACCTAATATAAGATATCCTTTTTTTTTGTTGCATAATTTAAAGATGACAATTTTGTATTTCTTGAAGAACCGTTTCCCGTGTTTCTCCCGAATATTTTTTTTATTTAAGGAACTCAGAAAAAAGATCTTGTAAAAAAAAATATATATATATCAGAGACTTGATATTAACAGATAAAGCATGTTTCTTTGACCTGAGGATCTTTACATTACATGACATGTCACTTGTTAGACGCTTTCATCCAAAGCGACTTACACACTCAATACTGTGGGCAATCCCCACAGGAGCAATTTGGGGTGAAGGGTCTCAGGGACACAACGACATGCTGACTGCAGTGGGGTTTGAACCTGCTATCATCTGATTCGAGGTTCAGCGCACACACCCTATCAGGAGGTTTAAACACTCAGTTAGGGGAAAACATAATAAAAATAAAAGGCTTTGGCCTCGATGGAGATCAGAGAGCCCTTGAATAAACTGTGTTATTCTTCTTTTTTTTTAAAGCTTTATTTACACAAAAGAATGTGGACTTAATATTAACAAATCACTTTTTTTTCTTCTCTGGCAAATCCTTTTTTTTTATGCAAATCTTTTTATCTGAGGAAACCTTTAGATCAGGAGGTTAGGGAGACTCTAAATAATCAATACATTAAAGTGCATTTATATAATCACACATTGTACATTTGTCTCAGGGGACTTTACAGTTTGTACAGAATATAAATACGACCCACTCTGCCTCACATCGGACAAAGAAACACCCCACAGTTAACGGGGGGGAAATGTAAGAAACCTCGGGGAGAGCGACAGAGGAGGATCCCTCTCTCAGGACGGACAGACGTGCAATAGACGTTGTGTGTACATTAAAAAGATAATACATTTACAACATACCAAATGTGTGTGAAAATAACTCCAAAATAAAAACCGGTGCATCTCTGAGATTGAAACCCTTTCCTCCCTCACTTCCTGTTTCACTCACCAGGCTCTTCACCACCTTCAGCAGCTCCTCCATCACCACGGCGATGCCCTGGTAGCCCAGCAGTCTGCACATCACCTTAATGTGGGGGGGGCCCACGAAGTTCCTGTAGGTGCTAAAGATGCTGCTGTACGCCAGATTCAAGGTCTGCAAGCACAGGGGAAAAAACGTTGATTCATCACTAGAATACACATTGTAATCCCCCATGATGCAACAGGGAGCGAGGGCGACTGTCTGAAAGGTCAGTTCTGCTGCTTTCCTTTGTTAACAAGCCGTTTACTGAAAGACAGGATTGAGTGTCTGTAAAAGCGCTAAGTCACTGGGAACATCATCAGTTTAAGTTTGGAAATTATTCAAAGTGTGTCTGAACGATTAAAGGAATAATGATTGTTGGCAGGTTTCCATTTTTTTATTTTTTCAATCTTACTATTGAAAGTGTCGCTACTCTGCTTTTTGGGGGGTTTCCCTTTCCTGTAGTGTGGTATATAGGTTTTAGTGCATGTTAATGGTCTGCAAAGGCTAAAATCCCTGTGTTCCCTCACCCCCCCCCCCCCCCCATATGAAACGCCTCCATTCGACTCCTTTGTTTACTTCCTGAACAAAGTAATATCACTGTGTAACACTCGCGCTCCTATAGACTAGCTCTCCAATGCATTGTTTGTAATAGGCTAACGTTAGGACATCTCTAAGCGGTTGACCAATCACAACAGAGCTGGCCAGCTAACCAATCAGAGCAGACTGGGCTCTGGTTTCAGACAGAGGGTGAAAAGAGGTGCTGCAGCACGATGTATGAGAGAAATAAAGAGCTTTTTTAACATTAAAGCAAGGAGACATGTCACCATGGAGACACAACATACTGATTCATCCTGAGGGCGGCAGTACAGGAAAGCTCATGGTGCGGTTAATTCGCTAAAAGGATGGATTTCACCTCAATCTGCTGGGTAGATAGTGTGGAAGTAAAACTATCTGCTCACTGTGAACAGACGAGTCAGGGGGTCACGAAGGACCCCCTGGGCATCCATGAATGTTTACAGAAATCACAATCTGTGACTTTACTGCGGGACAAATGCTCGGACAGATGGATCCAACAGTTCAACAACATCGCATTTGCACGGAGGATAAAAGGGACGTTTTAGTTACAAATAATTGAGAATGTCTTAATATAAAATATACAATATGTGTAATTTATACACACTATTTATTTATTATAATATTATATATAAAAGACCGCTTATAATCCAAAAATAGGTATTGTTGTGACAGGAAAGATCGAGAAGTACTTACACTACGACCTTGCCTATATTTAAGGAGAGAAAATAATGATATTCTTATTTATTTTTAATGAAAATAAAAAATAAAAGCATTATAGAAAATGTATTCTAATGGAAGGGACTAAACTAAATGGTGAGAAAAAAAAAAAAAATAGTAATAAAAATTATAAATATGATGAGAAAAAAACAAGAACCACAAAAATATTGGGATAATTGTGAAAAATATACTTGTTAAGAAACAATTAGAATTAAATGTTTACTGATAATATAATAAAATGTCTGTTCACGACGATATCTAACGGGACCCATCTGCTTTCACATGTAATGAACACCTGTAATGATGGAGGCTGTTGTAAAGGACCAGCTAGAACAACACTCAATAAGTCACTAGCTTTTATCAATGTGAATCTCACTTTTACATTTGATCATCCATCACACAAGGCTTCAGCCCCCCCCCCCCCCCCCCTCTCTCTCTCCCCTCTCCCTTTCTCTCTTTAATCCCCCCCCTCTCGTGAAGCAGCAGCAGCGTTTGAGACGAGGACAGCGATCTCTGCCGTCAGAGGATTAGGCGATGTGATGTCTGAATAACCGGAGCGTCTCTCTGACCGTGTCTCTTTGGTAAGTCTCTCATATTTCTTAACTCAAGCAAAGATCACCAGCAACTACTTTCATCATGAATTAGTCCTTAAAGTCATTTTCCATCTCATACATGCCAGGATTAGTGTCGTCAGCGTGTGGAGATGTGCAACAAGGCATTCAAACAGGTTTGGATATTTAACACAGTTTCTGATTGTCAGCAGATGGCATTTAGTGAAAAGAGTGAAAAGACTACAAAGTGTTGGTTTACACAAAGAGTGTTATTTCTCTGTATGATGCAGTGGATTTTAGATATATACATGGATTTAACATCGTCACTGACAAAAATACTTTTTTCTCATAACTTTATTTGATTATAAATTAAGTGTTGTGCAAAAACTATTTAAATAAAGAAATTGGATTTTGGTCACCTAAAAGTCGTTTTTACTGTCACCCCTTGACGTTTTCTTTTTTGGTTAAGATCATGATTTTATTTAATAACAATTAGCCAATTACATTTTTGAAATAATCGAATAGAGCATTTCTTAATCCAGAAAACATCAGAAAGGCTGTGTTTGGACCGCCACCCGTCAGGTGACTCCACAGGGCTACAGATGAGCCTCCTCACAACAAATCATCCTGCATTATGTCATTTTCTGAACATCTGTGCACACTCACACACCCCCCCCCCTCTCCCCTCTCACCCCCCCTCACCCCTCACCCTCACCACCACATTTTGTTCCAGTTAATCCTGCAGACAATGCTTATTATCCCGCTGTACTCTCCCTTCTCTTGTTATTGCTTGATACGAGGGCGAGGTGGCTGTAACATTATTGCCATTAATCCGCTGTTATAAGGCAAAGGCAATTCAAAGGGCTTTACATAAGCATAACACACTACAGGAAATACTCTGTAGGAATGCTGTATATTAAAAGGTAGGGTCGGTAAGAGTGGGGAAACCAGCTCAAGTGCACTAGAATTTGAAAGTACGCAGCCAGAAAAAATCTGCCCCTTCCTTCAGACTTCCTTACAGATGATTGGTCGTGCTTTTTAAAGCGCCTCGGCTTCCACAGATGACTTTTTTTAATGTATTTATTGTCAAAGCATTTCATGTATTCATTGCTATCGGGATGTTAAGAGCATTCCATGGAATATAACCCGAACCCTGTTTCTGAAGTGAATTACCTACCCCACCTTAAATATAATTTAAAAAGGGGCGGGAGTATAGTAATGTAACCATGGACACAGCCATGAACAATAGACACCAAAACAAACTGTCCTGTAACTTTTGAACCAGAAATCTCACAAACAAAATATGACTATCCACATATATAGATATATCTCACCAATACACATTGAGTCAAATCATTTATTTCTTTGTCAAATTTGGTAGAAATCATCATTGAACAATGCACAAATAAGTTCCTTAACTATATGTTCAGCTATATCTCTTAAAAAGGGCCTTATTATGCACTTTGGGGGTTTCCTTCCCTGTAGTGTGTCCTATATATGTGCATGTAAACGGTCTGCAGAGGCCAACATCGGAATATAAAGTCATTCAAAGATAAACTTGAATGACGTGCAACACTAAGGAGGTGGAGTATAGTTTACTACCTAGTCTTTTGCTTAAAAGCATATGTTTCTGTCACAAATTCGAACCATTGATGTTGATATTATTGTGCACTATGATGTTATACTACCATAAAAATGTTTAAATCTTGAACACTGTCTTTGTCTCTTTTGTCCCTCATGTAATGTCCCCCTCTCATAAAACAACTGGCCCCTCCATGGTACCCAAGAGAAACTAGAATTATAATTGTGTGTTTCTGCCCAGCGACTGCAGATGGAAATGAGCATCGAGCTATAACTCTTCTCTTTTTGAGATGAATGTATTTTTATGCAGGGTCATTGTTCTATAAAGGTATATAATATAACTGCCACTGTTGCCAGGTTACGATGAGTTCTCCCGTTTAGCGTCTCTCTCTCTGTTTTCTGTCTCCTCTCCAGGTCGGCGTCTCCTCGTGAGAACACAAAGTCTATCATACCTGAGGAAACACTTCCACCTAACCACAGAAACCGCCGTGAATTATGGGGGTTGTGGTCTTCAACATCTCGGCCACCTCGGCCCATGTGAGCTGGCCGGTCTCCCCCAACTGCTTGGACACTTTCTACAGCGTCATGTACGACCCCAACTGGAACAGCCTGCTGATGGGATACAAGCGCAAGAGCTTCATGATCGAGGAGCGGATCCCCGTGAGCCAGACCTCCACCTACCTGCACCACCTGATCCCCCAGACCGCCTACTTCCTGTGTGTCACCTGCCAGGCAGCCAATCCGGTGCAGGACCAGTGTCAGGTGTTCAGCACGCCCAGCGACAGCAACGACCCCCACGACCGTGCGGGGTGGGAGCTGGCCATGGGGGTGTGGCTCACCTGCTGCGTGTTGCTGCTGGTGATCGCAGGCGTGCTGCTGTGGGGGTGCGTCCACACAATGTGCTGCGTGCCGACCCGGGGAGGAACAACAACAACAACAACAACAACTAGAACCAGCATCGCCCGGCAGGACATGATGGCATCCTCGGGGATCTACGCTAACAGCAGCGAGGACAGCGGGAAGAACGGCGGCATCGTGCAGCCCCCCACCCCTCCTCTCTCTGCCAACGCCGCTAACCGCGTAATTACCCAGGAGCACGAGCTCAGGGCGCTGGCTAAGCTGTCTGGAGCCGAGCCAGTGTGAAGCAGCTGGATTGAGGTCATCGCGGTATTGTCATCTCCAGACTCAGTTTGTATCCACTCGTGAAATGATGCCCAGCCCGGGGAGTGTCAGGGAGAAATACGATTCAATTAATTGTTGAATTACGGTCCCTATTTTATAATTCCTATTGTTGGTTAGGTTTTTTAAAGTTGCCTACCTGCTCACAACAATAGTTTGAATCAGGCACCACCCAGAACATCATCCATTGTGTTTAAAGGTCTATTATGCAAAATCCACTTCTTCATGTCTCTTCTACATCAACATGTGTCCCCTCTTCCTCATGTCTCTTCTACATCAACATGTGTCCCCTCTTCTCCATGTCTCTTCTACATCAACATGTGTCCCCTCTTCTTCATGTCTCTTCTACATCAACATGTGTCCCCTCTTCTTCATGTCTCTTCTACATCAACATGTGTCCCCTCTTCTTCATGTCTCTTCTACATCAACATGTGTCCCCTCTTCTTCATGTCTCTTCTACATCAGCATGTGTCCCCTCTTCTTCATGTCTCTTCTACATCAACATGTGTCCCCTCTTCTCCATGTCTCTTTTACATCAACATGTGTCTCTCTTCTACATCAACATGTGTCCCTCTTCTTCATGTCTCTTCTACATCAACATGTGTCCCCTCTTCTTCATGTCTCTTCTACATCAACATGTGTCCCCTCTTCTTCATGTCTCTTCTACATCAACATGTGTCCCCTCTTCTTCATGTCTCTTCTACATCAACATGTGTCCCCTCTTCTTCATGTCTCTTCTACATCAACATGTGTCCCCTCTTCTTCATGTCTCTTCTACATCAACATGTGTCCCCTCTTCCTCATGTCTCTTCTACATCAACATGTGTCCCCTCTTCCTCATGTCTCTTCTACATCAACATGTGTCCCTCTTCTTCATGTCTCTTCTACATCAACATGTGTCCCCTCTTCTTCATGTCTCTTCTACATCAACATGTGTCCCCTCTTCTTCATGTCTCTTCTACATCAACATGTGTCCCCTCTTCTTCATGTCTCTTCTACATCAACATGTGTCCCCTCTGTGGAAAGAGATTCTGAAAGTTTCAGGAACAAAGATTCTCTCTCTTTTTGATCCATTTCTATAAAAACCTGTCTGAAAACGAGCTGATCAGATTTTGGCCACTTTATGATGTCATAACGATGTGTTGGCTCGTGTAACCATTAGCCAATCAGCAACCAAGGTAAGGTTTTTTAAATAATAACTGATGAGATCAATTTAATAAAAAGGGGTTTCATTGAATTTTCCTTTAATTGAAAAAACCTCATTCAATTTCATGAAATTCTGGATTCAGATGTAGGGTTTTGTTTGAGGATTTTCTATTGGATTTGTAATTACTAGGGATGCTCCGATCGATCGGTCACCGATCGAGATCGGCCGATACTCACTCTCTACCGATCGATCGGTGCTCTCTAAACATGCCGATCGCGAGAGCCGATCGCATGACGTAAAATACATGACACTTTTCTCTGTGTGCGGCAAAAGAAGCTCGCCAAAATGGCTTCACCGGCCTGGCATTATTTTAAGGTGTCCGAAAAAGACAGTAAAATAGCGGTATGCAACGTGAAGCAGAAATCCTGCAGCTCCGCCCGCCGGACCGGTGAGCGGAGCGAAAACACACACACAGGGAGAACCAGACCGCAGTTCATTTCCTCATATTCCAAACGAGAAATTACGGTAGCAAATCACCCGGTTCTTTACGACCAGAGTATTTACGACCAGACTATTTACCGGGATACAAACCGGAGGAACCAGGCATGGAGGGAGGTGGCAGAGACAGTGGGTGAAACTGGTAGGTTTTCGCCTGTTTGGGGAGTTTATATATATATATATATATTGCTCGCATAAAATCCCCGGGGTTTTTTGCTTTGTATGTCGGGGCGGGAGATTCATGTGATTGGTTGTTGGTCGCAAAAAATCCCCAAGCTTTCAGACACGCCCAGCTCCAAGATGTTCAAGATTTTTGAAAAGCTGCTGTGTGCACGTACCGTAAGAGTTAGACCTAACACACTTAGCTATTTTATCTACCTCTGGAACAAGCTAAACTAGTTATTATAAATATATGTATTCTTCATTGTCGGGTCACTCATTACTGGATCAGTGAGCTGCATGAGATACTGACAGGCTGTCAGGAGAGGGAGAGGGGGAGAGAGGGGGAGAGGAAAAGAGAGCGCTTCCGCTAATTTCTCCCGTGTTATTCTCCAAAGTGAATGTAAACTTGAATAATGTACATAATTTGAATGTAATAATTAAGTTGTTTGTTGTTTGTGGAAGCTCCAGTGAATGAGCATTAACTGAGTTTTAAACTTCACTTTAAATGGAAGATTTAAAGTGAAGTTTAAATCTTCCATTTAGGCCCCGCCCACTCGATTGGATCGGCGATCGCTATCGGCCGATACTGATTCCGGCGATCGGCCCCGAAATTGGCGATCGGAGCATCCCTAGTAATTACATGACAGACATTCAAGGCTCACTTTAAAAAAATCTCAATAGAAACTTGGATACAAAAAATAATACTTTTGTTGCAGCTTTGAACAATATACAAAGCAGATCTATTAGAACAGGACAGTGTAAATTATCCCGGCTCAACTGCGCTTACATGGTTTTGTTCTTCATATTTTGTCCCATTGAATATTTCTGTTGTAAATAAGTAGCTCATGGAGGACATTTTGATCACATCTGATTTGTTTCCACTGTTCCACTAATGTATTTTTCCCACAATGATGCTTTTCTACTTGTTATATACACCTCGACATGTACTGACTTTAACATGTGGACTCAGGAGAGGTTGAGGTCAGATAAAATCCCCTCGACTCATTGAACCCAGGAGGATAAAGGGCTGATGGAGGAAAGTTCACTGACCTTGGAGCCGTACAGGTACTGAGGCTGAGCGTTGGGCGGCTTGTCCCTCTGAAACTCCTGAGAGAACGGCAGCACGGTGCGCACGAACCTGCAGAGAGACATCAAACCCTTTATTTACCAACACAACGAGGATACCGTGCACTTTGTATGGATGAGATTATATGGCATGGCAGGAGGATCAAACACACACTGTCTTGTTGCAGATACAGAAGCAAAGAAGATTTAAAATATGTACAAAATTAAAACATGAAAATTAAACGCATGTGTTTTATGTTGGCGCAAAACAATTTCTAAAACACGAGTGTTTATTTCCAGAATATAATGAGGCTGTTTACGTTTGTTTTACCCACATAGCATGAGGTTTAAACTCTGGTTGGGATTCTGTACGGCACAATGGATCTATAGGCGCTTTCACACCGCAGTACTTTTCCCACAAAGGTTCATCAGAACTTAGTTCATGAGAACTACTTTAGTTCTCATGAACTAAGTACAGATCGCGTTCACACCGGAATGAGTCCCTGGGGGTGGATTAGGCAAATGAACCCGCTGACGTCACTTCTTCTTCTTCTGCTTTGGGTTTACTGGCAGGCCGCAAACCACTTCACGGCGTATACTGCCGCCCAAAGTCCCCGGCCGGAAGTCCCCGGAGTTGGGGAAGGCTTCGGTAGAAGCTGCTGGGAGTCCCAGCAGCTTCTACCGAAGCCTTCCGAGTAAATCGCCAGAACGCCGACACCTCCTCATCTCCACCGCTCCCATGTTTTATTTTGTGTTGCCATAAGTTAGTCTCTCTGCGTTTCTGCGCTGGGCTAATGCTAATGCTAATAATGCTAATGCGAGGATAATAAAATGGCGGCTTCACAAAACTTTTTGGGAGTTTTACGGGGCGTGGTTTGCAATCCGCCCAGCCAATCAGACATAGGCACCTTTTTCTCCCACGAAAGTCCCTGCTCTCTAGCAGGGACGGAAAAGGGGGTGAAAAGGTTCTCACGAACTCATTTGAGTTCCGGCTCTTTTTGGTGTGAACGCAACATTTCGGAACTATATCGGAACTAAAGTGGGAAAAGTACTGCGGTGTGAAGGCGCCTAATGGTGTGTTACGGCCATAGGTTACGGCTCATCGAAAGGTTACACAAAAATATGGATGGAGCTGGGATATTCAGAGAAAACTACTTGACTATTCTCTGAGATTAAAACGGTACATTTACTAGAAATTCCTCACACATTTTTGTGAGAAACTTGAATATCATGTGAGATTATAACGTTTCTAAGAAGACAACAGATGACTAAGGTCACAAATGTACTAGCAAAAATACTGTGAGAATATTGTTGGTTTAAAAAAAAAATAATCATACGTATCACGCCTATTTAACTATTAACTATTTAACCTATTTTACTTTTAAAAGATTCATACAAGACATTTTATTATATTAAACAACCTTATGTTTGGACTACAGTTATAACTAACTAATATAAATGCCGATAATTAAATGCCTAAAAGGATTGTTTTAATTATCTTTGGGAAATTTTGTATCATTTTTATCCTGAGAGATTAGCTAAATTCATTCCGAAAGTTTCCGCCTTTAATTTCTGAGTTTCTCCTCTGAATGTTACCCCTCTCCTCCATATTCATTTGAACTGACAGTGGCCCTAACATGCTGTTGGAGATCACAGATGTTGTCTTTTTGAATGTTTACCTAGAGAAAGCATTTTAAAAGCATGTGTGTCCACCTGTATTATGTTATTATGATTTATGTAAAGTCACTAAATGCACTATAATCATGATGGCAGCACGCTGGTGTGAGTATATGTTTGAAATGTATTTGGCTTGATTCGTTTTATCTACCATATCTCTTATGACCAGATCTCAGAGTTGATAAGACACAGATACAGTCGGATTCGCCTCTGATAACGCACCTGTTGGTGGATCCGTTGTAGCAGTAGTTGGGCAGGAAGTCGTAGTTGAGCTCCCAGAAGACGTGCAGCGTGATGCGTCCGTACGGCGCCGACACGTTGTGGTTGGCCTCGCGGAACATGGCGTCCATGCTGTCCAGAGTCAGGAACTTACTGAGCAGCTTGTGCGTCATGCGGTTGATGTCCAGGAGACCTTCCAGCTCCTGAAACACAGGGAATACACAGGATGGTGGCAAGAAGGTTTTTTTTGTTGGATCATGTATGAGAAATGAATGTCACTGTTTAATAATCTGATGTTATTCTTATTCTTTATTCCCATTAGCACTAGCATTGGCTATTCTTACTGGGGTCCGCACACACAGTCAAACATACATTAAAAAAACTGTGCGTAATTTCATGCAATTCAATCAATCAATCAATGTTTATTTATATAGCCCACAATATAATTCACAATTCAATATGAACTGAAAACAACAATTATCATCCTATTGTAACCATCATTAAGCCAGACATAAATAATTGTACATTCCCACAGACACAGTTGTACATTATGATACGGAGATGATTTTTTTTAGCTAACTTTTGAAATGCATTGGGGAATTTTCCTGAATGATAAAGGGTGCGTTTCACTTCTCTTATTTTTCATTTCCTCGCTCCTCGGTATCGGTATCACCGGAAGTTTTGAGTAGTGCCCCAGTGGCCTTATTTGTGCCGGAGGACCGATAATCGAGGAACTACCAGACCATCCTCTGGTGAAATCCTCATACACTCGCCCCGCCCCCTTACTATGTATCGCTCACTGATTGGACGATGCAGCGCATGCACTGATCAGGCTGCTGTCAGACGATCAGCTGTGCGGCGTCATCACAAACGGACGTCGCTTCACGTGACGCTCCGGAGGAAAGGACGTCCCATTGCTCTTAAAACTCATGTTCCTGCTTCTGGTGGTTTCCTTGCGTCTCTCCATGCTTCCCTGGTGGGAGGGACCATGGCTCTATATACGAACGTTTTCTGTTTCATATTGGATATTAGTTTTGGATAACATGAACCTTCCCTCTATTGCATGTGGTGTACTTTAGTTAACGGTGAAATCCCTGTTATTTAGTTCATACTAGTCTTGGATAATAACCCTAACCCTAAATGCAGCACATCTTCCTCACGTTACGGTAACCCTGACAGGTGAGCTGATAAAGAAGAAGTATTCACCATGATGGAGGTGAGGTCCTCGCTCTCGAAGCGGTTGATGGCGAGCTCCAGAGATTTGTAGAGAGCGGCGGAGATCCTCTGAGTGATCAGTCTGTTCAGATCAATGGAGCGGCCGAGGAGCTATAGGAGACAAAAACACGTTATAGACACGACATGACGCAGAAGTTATGAAGTAACAGGGTTAAAACCAAAAAACAAAACATGTTTGTGAAGAAGCGAGTGAGAGGAAATGGCACCGATACCCTTGAACGCAGACGAGATCACATACATGTAGTTAAAAGAATAACACAACCTAAAACACTTATTATTATTATTATTGACAATAATGAATTACAGCGTTTTCTTTTACCTCTGAGTACAAGTGTATGCTTTGGTTTGCTGTGCAGGACTTCAGACAAACCAGTGGTCCGATTTTTATTCAACTTAAACTGGAGCGGATCCCAATTACAGAGTGGATTCACCAATTATCTTTCACTTTCATTATCTTTGTGACCCTTTGACCTGGGGTAGCGTTGCTCTCTCCAAGTGCCTTCTAGGTGTAAGATTGATCAATGGACAATCGAAGTGCAAAAGTAAAGTCATAAAAGCATGCGTTAAACGTAACTGAAAACAATGCACACGCAACCAAAACTTTGGTTAAAATGTTCAATAATCCGAATTCTTAAACAGAAACCAGAAAAAAGTTAGGTTTTTTTGTCCAAGGTAAGACGAGGATATTACATACTAGACTGAGACTAAATAAAAACCATCAAATGAAACCCTCTGTGAAAGCTCGTCACCTGGACGTGGCGTTGCTTCAGCAGCGTCTCGTAGCGGTTGGAGGCCGGCCAGGGGATGTTCGCTCCCTGGTTCTTACAGTCGGACCTCAGACGTTTGTCCAGCAGGAGACTGAGGGAGGGGGGGGGGGGGGGGGGGACAGGTGTTCAGTTACGCATACACAGTGTCTCGATATCGGAATACATGTTTAAAAACAAAATCTCCTGGTATAAAGTACCTTACGACAAGGATTCCCAAACTAAACCCACATCCTTACTAGATCAACTCAAGTTAACGTGTTTCCTTTACTTGATATATCGGAGGAAGTTAAACAAAAGGTGGAAAATGTTGCATTATTGTATTTTTATTTGAATTGACAAAGTAAAGCCTATTATTTCATCTTTTAGCCGATTATTTCAAGGGTTTCAAAGCTTCAGATTTCAATAGTTTATCACCACTTTTATTTAACCAAATCAACCGATAATCTATACATCGAGCTAACTAGCCTTTTCAACGGTTTATTTTCTAAGTACGAGTTGATTTGATAAATATTACTTTAACTTACTATTTAAACTTTAGCTAACTAGCCTTTTTTAACTGTTTATTTTTAGCTAAAGACTTTAAATGTTAATCATTACCGTTGGCTAACTAGTCCAACTGTATAGGCATCATTATTTTGAATATTTATGAATAACATTTGGCCCATTATTTAAGCCATTTATCATTTACTTTAATGTAAATATTTCAGCCATATGAATTCATTTTTTAAATACATTTTTAAACTATTGTTGCTGTATTTTTACTGATTATTGAGTATTAACTAAGGGTTTGTATCAATGAAATGTTAATGGCTCTATTTGTATTGATATGTATTAGGGATGGGAACGATTAATCGAATATTCAAAATTCTTCAGGTGTTCGAATATGAGTTATGAATATTTTTATTGTGTTTTATTTTTTGGGAGGGGTGCCTAAGTTGATTACATATGAGCAAATGGAATAATTCAATGTATACGACAGTGCCATAGCTAAAGGTGTGTTTTGCTCCGCTCACCGGTCCCTCACAGCGGGCAGAGCTGCAGCTGATCTCTCTCTCTCTCGCGTCCGGTTAGACTTCACTCGCGTTTATGTCCAAATCCATCAGATCTAGCTAGTTCTAGCCAAAGATACGGCTGCTGCCCCTCCCTACACGCAGATCACGCAGACTCAAACGTCATCTTATGCTCAAATTCCAGCTGAGAGTGTCTTCTCTACAGCTGGCCTGATTGTGAATCGCCTCCGCCTCTCCCCTGAGTAGACATGCTCACATTCTTAAACAAGAATGAGTATTGAATAGCTGCATTCTGTGGATAGGCCCCGTTACAGGTTGTTGATCCCTGTTGTCACGGGTTACGTTACCCTAACCTGTTATGTTGTTCGTGTCTGATCCCTCTTTCATTTCAAAACCAAGTTATGTTTTAAGCATGAAAGCTGTAGCCTATAGCTGTGAACTGTTCAAACTGTGATCACCAGTTCAATACAGTTGACAAAGTCGACTTGGTTTCTATAGTTATTTGAACATGTATTTATTTTTTTATAGGATATGTACATTTCGGTTAACTGTTTTTTTGGGGGTCGAATATACATTTGCTTTCAAATTCCCATCCCTAATATGTCTATAACCATCTATCATCACTCCACAATAATAACCCTGGGGTACAAATACCCCTCAATCACTGCATGGTGTGAAACATTGAAATATGTCCCCTTACCTTCCTGCTAGGATCTTGTAGTACGCAAATATCTGATCAGCCAGTTTGTAGACGAACTGATCGAAGCACAGGTTCACCTAAAATCACAGACACAGGTTCAAATAACTGGAGTGTTAGAAGTACATGCGACTCTTTTTTGTTGTAATTTATTGAACACAATATTTAGTTTTTGGGAAACCTCAAAAAAAGCCATCCAGTACAACCTTGTTTTTTAACTTTGTAAACATTTTTGTAAACATCTCTTTTTTATTTGACTTTATACAACTGTCCCTTCTTTGTGTGAGTCAAATTGGATGAACTGTAAATAAAGCCTAACAAAGTGTATTGTTACTACATTAGTGGCATTTTAGAAGCGGTTACATAACAACTGGAAATGCAGATGTGGCTGACGACAGATGTGGAAACGGAAGCATCGACTTTGTTCGACAGCACTTTAAGACAAATCTTACTAAATAGTGGCACTCTGCTTTGTTGCATCTCCATCACATCTAATGCAATTATCCATATTTTATTACCTCAGCCTCGATTTCGTCGTAGAGGAACTGCTTCTTGAATTTGGTCAGAGCGTAGTTGGCGCTGTCATTGTACAGATCCAGAGGATACAGCACATACCTGGAAGATAATTCAATAGAAACCCTGTTACTTCAAAGTGCAGAGTGTTGTACTTTACCTGTATCCAACAGTGAACATAGATATTTGAATATGGCAACTTGATAAAAAGAAGACACTTCACAAATAAGGATAAAACAAACATACACACAGATGTTAAAAAACATAAAATGCATTAAAAACAAACCAAGAACAGGAAGCAGTAACACCTGGCAGGATATGAATACTTATTTGCAAGTGAAGCAGGTTTACTCTTAAGACTTTTGAGGTGAGTTTTTTTAGGCCTTCATATTGGTTTATATATTGCTGAAAATTAAGCAGTATTAAAAAACAAAGTGGGAAAGACAAGCGAACGTCACATCTGCATGAAAAATCATTTATTTGTGCAACAGGGTCAGAGTGTGGTCAACATGTCGATGTATCCTTGGGCAAGATACTTAACCCTGAGTTGCTTTATAAGTACAGTCCATTTATCATTTACCATGCATTTCCAGTCAGGAAAGTCAAGATTTGAAGTTTTTGGAGTTATCAAAGTAAGTGTAAATAAAAGTGAATGTGCTTCACATAACTGCATAATCATCACTTCTGCATTCTTAAATATTTGAACAGCATTAACAACATTAAACAACTGGAATACTAAATCATTTGTTTCAGTATTGTTGGGTGAACAGCTGAATTACAGCACTTATGATTGATGCCAGTTGTTGTGCTTAAAGGATTATGTGAAACCTGCCTCAACATAATCCTGCAGTGCGGTTCAAAACAGACATCAAAACATTAACGCTTAATCCCAAATTTGAGGGAGTTTTACCCAAAGTCTCTTTAAAAAAATGTAAAATAGGAAGAAAAACAAAAAACGAGGAGGTTGCATCTGTCCACTCACTTTTAATCTAACACACAAAGCTCTGTCCTGCCAAAATAAAAGCATTAAATGTGTAGGAGACAGAGTGGCATCCTTGTATCTCAATAGCATCAAATTAACTTTTGAGAATGTGTTGTTCATAAAGGAAACAAAGCAGAGTATTTGGAGATCGGCAGGTTTTATCCTTCTTTTCATTCCAAAGATTCTCAAACATTAGAAACAAAACAGAAAAAAAGCACTACAGTAGAAAGGAAAAATGTAAAAGGAAAATTTATTTATTTATTTGTTTTTGGGTGCACTGTCCCTTTAAGTCAAAATGTTCCTCGAAAAATTTAAGATTCTGAGAAAAGTCCAAATTCTGTGAATAAAGTAAAACATTCTGAAAAAAAAGTTCTGAGAAAAAAAATCAACATTTCTGAAGAAATTCAACTTTACTTGAAAAAAAATCAAAATTCTGAAAAAAAATATTCTGAAGAAATTCAGAATATCTGGAAAAAGTCAAAATATCTGAAGAAATTCAAAATTATGAGAAAAGTCAAAATTCTGAAGAAATTAAATGTTTCCTTGAAAAAGTCAAAATTCTGAAGAAAAGTCAACTTTCCTTGAAAAAGTCAACATTTCTGAAAAGTAAAATATCTGAAGAAATTCAAAATTATGAGAAAATTCTGAAGAAATTACATTTTCCTTGAAAAAGTAAACATTCTGTGAAAAGTCAAAACGCTGGGGAAAGTAAAAATTCAGTAAAAGTCAAAAATCAGTGGAAAGTCAAAATTCTGAAGATACATTTTCCTTAAAAAAAGTAAAAATTCCCCTGAATAAAGTAAAGATTCTGAGAAAAAATATTCTGAAGAAAATCAACTTTCCTTGAAAAAGTCAACAATTCTGAAGAAATTCAAAATTATGAGAAAAGTCAAAAATTATGAAGAAATTACATTTTCCTTGAAAAAGTAAAAATTCTGGAAAAAAAGTCAAAATATCTGAAGAAATTCAAAATGTGAAAAGTCACAATTCTGAAGAAATTAAATGTAAACAAGCTCAATAGAATGTACTTATTGAATAAAAGATTCATGACCCCAAACAGATCTGATGTAACCTTACTTAAATGTATACATAATACTTTAACATCATTTTCCATCTGAGCTTCAACTGGCACTCTTTTAATAACGTCATCTTATTCTGTAATAGTATAATAGTTTTCCAGCTACTGCGTATCTCTTGATCTAGAACTGTAGGGGATGTAAACAAGCAGTAATTAGCTTTTTTCTTGAAACTTGGGTACCATCTGGATAGATTTGGACATCTGTTGTAGCAGAAGCAGCTAGTAGAACAGCAGCTTCAGGCTAATATGCTTTAGGGCATGTTTAAACATATATGTACTGCGTGAGTCAGCTGTTGTAGATAAAAGACCAATGTCTACAGTGCAGACACATTTAATGTAAGGAGTTAAAAACGGTGAAAATATGTTTTCCCACAATAACCTTTTTCCAGGAGAACTCTACTCACTCCATCATGGACGCCTCCTTGGTCTCCAGGATGTGGTCGGTGAGGATCCAGGGCATGGACATCTCGATGGGGAACTGGATCCTGCGGCCCATGGTGAGCTCCAGGAAGAACTCCCTGAACCAGAGCTGGGAGAGATCGCAGCACATCTGAAGGGTCTCTGCGGGAGCAACCAGACAACACTTACCATATGTTGGGAACATGCTGAATGTACTCTTCTAGTATCAGAGTAGCACATGGTAACAAAGGCCCTACATTATGATGTGATATGAATGATGATGGCACACATCGACGTCTGCACTCAGTGCCGCGGACTGTACGGAATGTTACTTTGATCCGGTTACTTATGTTGTGGCAGATATGTAAGTAAGCTTTCTTAACGCTAATGTTATAATAGTCAGATTGCTCTGAAGATGGGAGGTGATATTCTATTAATGTTCACGTTCACACAGTCGGTGATTTTTGCCGGCCGTCTTTCCTGCAACGACAGCTTTTCTGTATTTCCTTTCTCCTGTAATATGACTTGATCGCTTTAAACTCCGCACACTGAGCTCTGATTGGTCAGCAGGCGGTGCTTTCACTGAGTTGATCTCTTAGCCTGCAACCTAACCTGCTCCGGAGCAGGTTAGCCACTCAGCATAAGTTACCATGGAGATCTAGCCCACTAAAAAGAGAACCAGCGTCGTAGGACCGGAAACCCAGAGTTTTTTCAAGTCGGTGACGAGTGATATTTTTCCTAACACCATAATACATTGTTAGCCTGACATGTTTCCAGCTCCCAGGAGAAATACTAAAGAGGCCGAGGAAACAAACATTGATTCATCACAGGAATAAACATTGTAATCCCCCATGATGCAGCAGGGGGCGAGGACGACTGTCTGAAAAGCTAATTACGTGTTCTGCTGCTTTCCTTTATTAACGAGCTGTTTACTGAAAGGCACTGTTTGCTCCTGTGGGCGTATTATTGTCTGTAAAAGCGCTGAGTCACAGGGAACACTCCCAAGGGCACATCATCACTGTATGTTCCTGTAGTGAGGAATATAGGTTTTAGTGCATGTAAATGGTCTGGTGTGAGAGCTTTTTTGCACAAAATACAAATTTGAACCTGAAAATTGGTATAAAAGGGCCCCTTTAATATGTCATTATGTTCATAGAGTTTCTCAAAAGGTTGAACTACAATCCTTGAGCAGGTTTTCATTCAGTGGAGACGTTTTGACTTTAAAGCAGTGGACAAACACTACGGAAAGACTTAAGGCGATGTAGAAAATAAATTCTTTGTGTTGTCCTTTTCCAGATATCTTCAATGTGGTATTTCTACTTGTTTTGTTCAGGTCGGATGACAATAGGAACTCCATGAGAGTCAGACGGTGAGCCAAACACAATGTCCTCCGTTTGCTTTGTGTTGTCTTCCCCTTGCTTTATTATTCTCACTCCATTCTCTCAGCAGTTTTAATAAAGCCCAGTACAGAAACTGATCCTGCTTCTCACCGCTGAAGTTGAGCAGGTGTGTGAAGAAGAACGACTCGCGGTGGAACCTCTCGATGTCCAGAATGGTGGGGCCATCCAGGCCGCTGCGCAGCGTCTTCTTGGAGCCGCTTTTATCCGCGATCAGAGACTCCAGCATCGTCCTCACCATGTAGAGCTACACACACACAGTTTTTTTTATCATCAACATGCACTTAAAACACTGTACATTTGGAGATCAAGGAGGAATCAGGAGGTCGTACTCCAACCTACGGCTGCTCAATTAATCGTATTTTAAAATCGCAATTACGATTATGGCTGGCAACGATTACGAAAACAACGTAATCGAAATAAAACGATTATTTGTTATTAGTACTTTTTTTTTCTACTTTTTTTTTTTTCTTCAGTTGAATTACACTTAAAGTTCAGGCTAATCAACTGTTAAAAACATACTGTTAAAAAAAAAATGGATAATTGTTTTTAATAATCGTGATATCAATTATTGACCCAAATAACCGAGATTATGATATTTGCCATAATCGAGCAGCCCTACTCCAACCCACATTTGAATAAGACGCTTGACTTGATGCAACTTTTTATTTTAATTCTCATTCTTCTATTATTTTTGTTTTATTATTTAACATGCAATTTTTTTTTTTTAGCAAACTTCTGAAAGCAGCACAAATCTGAAACTTAAAAATCTGTTTATTCATCCAAAGTAATATCTATATAAAAATAAATAGCAGATTTTTTTTGCAATACCCTGAAGCTATACTAGGGGATTTATGTAAAGAAAATAAATAAGGGGGGGGTGTAATGTTATTAAATGCTGCTTTTGTTATCTCCATCACCCCAGGAGTTCAACATTTTTAATCCCTATCTGATCAAATCAAATTTGGATTTTGGGGAGTTCAAAACCAAAAAACAGGATTCGGATCACTTTGATATCCGATCAGATCAGGAAATCCAATCCAAGCTTTAATCTGGATCAAATCTTCAAAACGGGTAGTTCAAACCGACAACACAGGATTGGGTTCAGTTTGATCCCAAAAAACTGGATTATCCTGATCCCACCAGAGGGGTGGATTTCCAGTGGATTACCAGAGCAAAATGTACTGAACAATTTATTAAAATAAAATAAATAAAATAAAATATGTTTCAATTTAAACAAGATGGCAAAGTGTGTTAACTGAAATAATACACCATGTTTAGCCTTCATGGCAAATCAATTTTATTTTTCATTTTTTGGTCACGTTTGTGGTGGCCTATTTTGTTTTCAACCAAATGTTGATGACATAAATGTTTATGCTCATAAAAGTATCACAACAAAGATTGTCAATCACAAATGTAATTTAGATTAAAGAAAAAATATCTTCAACAAAAAAAAAGTCCATCATCTGTCATCACCTTTCAAAAGTAATTGCGGACAATAGATGTCTGCAATGTGGGCTCTTGTCTTCCTTGTAGTATTTTTCATGTCCACTAGATGGCGATCGGTAGGATTAAAGCACTGATATTCAGGATCAAGTCATCTTGAAACATCGTAATCTGGATCAGGCTGATCCTATCCTGAATTGCTTTGAACTCCAGGGACAAAATCTGTCCGACTTGTCTGATCCTGGATCACGAAAAATGGGATTTCAAAATCTGATCGGATCTGATTGAGATTAAAAGTGTTGAACTCCTGGGCCCGGCAAACATCCTACAAATCTTAATCTCGTTACAGTTGCCTCCTACACAACGCTGAATATTATCTCATTAAAAAGAACATTAACAAGGAAATAGATTTTCCACCCTATGCAGTGCATTTGATTGGTTTGCTTTGGTTCCCCTCAGTCACCCTCTCAATATGAGATTAGATTATTCGCCGGAGATAAAACCCAGCAGGTGATTAATTCGCTCGGATTTGTCGTTGTAAACCTGGAAACAGATTAGCTGTTGTTGTGTGGGTCTGAGCTGATAAATCTGTGAGGTAACAGAGGAAGCTATATCACACAATGTGTTGTATATCTCTGTGATATATAGATAACCTTGCATGGATGATAGCAGTTCAGGACTGAAACGTAATGAAGAGAAGTCAATCAGTTTCAGTTGTGTCGTTTGTGCCGCTGTGGACGGATTTCAGACGCCTGAAAAACGTCTATAACAGGGGAAGTGTGTATATATGGAGTACCGGTCAAAGGTTTGGACACAGCTTCTCATCAAACGGTTTTTGTTTATTTGACGAGCTCATGAAGCTGACTGAGAGAAGCCAGAGTGTGCAAAGCTGTCATCAAGGCAAAAGGGGGCGACTTTGAAGAATCTAAAATATAAATCATATTCTGGATTTTTTTACACTTTTTTGTTAACTAGATAATTTCATGTGTTCTTTTATAGTTTTGATGTATTTAACAAATTAAATTAAACACAAACCATCGAATGAGAAGGCGTGTCCAAACTTTTGACTCGTACTGTATATTACATGAAATATATTATACTATTTATATCTCTATAAAAAAAGGTTAAAAAAATAATAATTACAATTTTGTTAATGCATTAAAGATAAAATAAAGAAAATGATATTATTGTCCCTTTAAACTGATATTTACTTTTTGAAACAATTACATTAAAGACATTTCATTAAAAAAGTCACAGGGCATAGCACGGGGGTCCCACCTGGGTGCTGGAGGGGCCCACTGCTCTGCGGGGGACCTTGATGTCGAAGCCTCCCTTCGGATCTTTCTCTCCGCGCAGAGCCGGGTCGTTGTGCGGCTCTCGGCCTGCCTCCCAGTCACACACCGTCTTCCTGATGGCCTGCAGGACGCTGAGGACAGAGGGGGGCAGAGCATCAGCTGGTGGACTCCAAGGCAAGGCAAGTTTATTTATATAGCACCTTTCAACACAAGGCAATTCAAAGTGCTTTACAGAAACGAAAGACATTAAGAAACATATTTTAAAATGGCGTTTAAAAACACTCATTTAAAAGCAAAGATAATAAAACATGAATAACAAAAAGGTACGTGAATAAAAGTTACAGTGAGAGATACACACATCTGAAATGTTTAGGTCTGAGTTTTCTTTGACTTCACTTTCTTTCTACTTTCTTTTTTAACTTGACCTTTAGTTATTTATGTTTCATGCTAAACGAACCCCCTTTTGGAAAATTATAAACTGCAACCCAATATTCAGAAAATTCTACGGATCCTGGCCGTATTTGTGTAGCATATAACATTCACTTGCTCCCAGACATTCACGTGGCTTGCTAGTTTTGGACCCCACCTGCAACCCCAATACACATGGGGGACTTTAACTCCTGCAGCAGCTCAGTCTGTGGCGACTGAATAATAATAAATGAAATTTGTATAGTGCCTTTAAGGGACCCAAGGCCGCTTTACATGGTGAACAAACAAACAAACAAAAGGGGCTTAAGCCCCTGTCACACTGTCCCGAAATTGACACCCGATGGACACACGATAAAGAAAATGTTCAATTTCGGCTGTGATCGTAGCAACATCGGGCCATTCGTGAGGGCATCTACGCCATCGTATTACCGCCGGTGGAGTTTCTCAGGCTCCGGCAGCAACTTCGTGAGCGGCAACTCGTAAGGCACTCGTGAGGGCATCTTGTCAAATCGTGTCATCTTCGTGTTATCATCGGTGCATTCGCCCTCACTCTGATCGGGGCGAATGCCCGATGGCACCGATGATAACAAGATGCCCTCACGATGGCCTTCGAAGGGCAAAATGGACACACGAATTCAACACGAAAATGAACCTTCTCAAGGTCCTTCGGCAATTGTTTGGCATGCCAAAGATTTTGCCTCCGCTGACGAAGTTGCTGCCGGAGCCTGAGAAACTCCGCCAGCGGTCATACGATGGCTTAAGATGCCCTCACGAATGGCCCGATGTTGCTACGATCACAGCCGAATTTGAACATTTCCTTTATCGTGTGTCCATCGGGTTGTTTTATTGCACAACAAAATCATGTAAACATATTATGTAAATAACCAATTTGTGTTCTGTGAAACTAAAAAGGATATAATATATTATTTTGAAGGCAAGTTGACAGGAAGTTGTTGTTGCTATGGAAACAACATTACGGAGAAAACGTAATATCTTCTACATATAAAGACGGAGAAAGTAAAGAACAGTCTGAAGACATCAGTACAGTATCATAGTACTGTAACAAAATTGTTTTTGGTACTTTCATTGCAGTTGTATCTTAAATGTAATGTAAATGTTGCCTTCGTGTGTGGTTCGGGGCCATCTTCGTGCGAAATTCACAATTCCATATTCGTGTGTCCATCGGGTGTCAATTTCGGGACAGTGTGACGGGGACTTTAGGGACTGGTGGGTCGCCGGTTCAAGTGATTTCATTGTTATTGAACAATGCTGTGTCTTTTTATGCTGCTGCAACACAAACATTTCCCAAATTGGGATCAATAAAGTACTTCTCATCTTATGTGCAGTTCACCTCCTGGAAATAGCAGCCTCTCCGTTAAAACAATGCATGTGTTTGTGCATGTGTGTCTTCAGACGTACTGTTCTGTAGGTCCTGTGTGTTTGTACTGGGTATAGATAATAGCAGAGGGAAACACTGAATTTCTTCTTGTGAATTATGAATGTGATAAAGTACGGAGAAAATATGGTTGCTTATGACAACATTTCCGAAGACCTTCAAAAGCTCAGAAGAGTTTGATATTTTATTCCTAAGGGTACAGCTTTGCTGGAGCATTCAGGGACATCTGCTCCAGTATAATAATATAATGTGTTATAACACTGTTAAAAGAACCATTCCACATTATTAGTACTTTTAATTTTGAAAATCTATTTACATTTCGCTTTTGATGCTTCTGCACTTTTAACTAAGTGACATTATTTAACTTGTAATGGAGTATTATTAGACTGTGGCATTTACAGTATTGACTCCCCCCCCTCTGACAGTATGCATCTGATCTATGAATGTGAATACTATTTTTTCCACAGCGATGAATACCTCTGGATGACGTTCTTCTTCTTCTTGATGGCATGCCGCAGCGGCTCTCGCAGCGTCACCTGAGAGAAGTCCTGCAGCATGGAGTAGATGGTGTGTCGGATGGCGTGATTGAACACACTCTCCATCCGGCCCATCAGCACCTGCAGACCCTTGATCATCGCCATCACCTGTGTGACAGAGTTAAACATATGAGTACTGCAGCTGTGAGCCGATACACCTGCACACAGCCCCACGGGGGAAACATATCGTCAATAGGTTTTATGATTTAGTTGAATATTTGCCAACAACCGTGTATCTATATGTAAAACATTTACCACAGTTACCTTTTTTTGTATCCTAAGAGTGCGTGAGTGAGTGTGTTTTAAGGCTTTTATTGTCATAGCTACAGTGTAGTTATGACAACGAAAATCTTAGATCACAGGCTCCTCCAACAGTGCAACACAATAACACAGATAAATAAAGTAAATAAAATAGAATAGAATAGAAACAGTGCAGAATAGTCTATATACAAGTAATTGGAATATTGAGGTTCAGGTGTTTAACAGTCTTATGGCCTGTGTGTGTGTGTGTGTGTGTGTGTGTGTGTGTGTGTGTGTGTGTGTGTGTGTGTGTGTGTGTGTGTGTGTGTGTGTGTGTGTGTGTGTGTGTGTGTGTGTGTGTGTGTGTGTGTGTGTGTGTGCGCACGTGCGTGTGCGTGCGTGCGTGAGACTGACCTCCACCAGAGCGAACTTCTCCTCACAGCTGTAGTTGTACCTCGTGGCTCTCTCGTACTCCTCGGCGTTGTCGGGACACTCCTTGTTGGAGTATTTATCGGTGGGATGGACGAGCTTCCAGGAGTACTGAGGGGGGTGAAGGGCGGACGTTTTTAATAATCGATAATATAGTAATAGATGACATTTGTATAGCGCCTTTCAAGGGACCCAAGGCCGCTTTACATGGTGAACAAACAAACACACAAAAGGGGCAAATAATAAAGTTCATCTGGGTGAATAGATATTAACTATTTGCACTAACCAGATCCTCTAAATGAGTATTTCCTTCCTAAGCACGACTGAGAAGCTTTAACTTACATGTATTATTATTAAATGGGTTAAAATAAATGTAAAGGTCACCTATCATGCTATTTTAGGCAATAGCATACAGTAGTTCTCAGAGATATACAAATATATAAAAAACATGTCTATGAAGTGTTTTTCTGAAAATACCAAACAGATCATTCTAGCCGTGCCTCATATCCCTCTGTTTCACTTCCTGTTTCAAAAGTGCTGATTTGGGGATAAAGCTTTAAAAAAAGGAGGGTCTGAGCTCATGCGGGACCCGGCAGCTACCGTCTAAACTAAATGCTGCCGTGATGAAACACCATATCATGGATTATCAAGGATCCTCTCTGAAACAGTCTGGAGCTCAAAGGCTTTCTCTCTTGCCGGTTATACCACAAGGTGAGTTCCTCTTTACTTCCTGCTTCTTCACACACATGCTCTCCAGTACAGGTTAGCTCTGAGTGTTAGCGATGCTAATGTAAACACCGACCATATTACGTCCAAAACAGTCGGGCATTGTTTCTGATATCAACGTTTCTGATTGGGCCGTGGGTCCACATTTCAGATATGACGTCATATCGGACTCAAATCTGGATCAGCTCCGTTGTAGCCCCGTTTTTAGAGATTTGGGTACGGAGGAAAAGAGAGAGGGGTTTATTTTCTGATGCTGCGTGAGTGCCTGACACACCGGGGACACATAGTTATGTATAAAAGACATCAAAAAGTGCATTTTGCATGATAGGTCCCCTTTAAAAGGAGTTTGCACGAACCGTAACAAAAAGATATCACTAGAGTCTCACATTCATCTTACAAATCTATACACCTCATTAGAAAAAATGTTTTCCTTGCAAAACAAAGTGGAATAACAAGGGGAAAAGCCTTTAATACAGCATACCTTTTTATAGAGATTAGCCAAAAAATAAACAGTTTGCACCAACCAGAAACGAGTATAGTGAAACGAGTATTGAGAAGCTATAAGTGATTCCTGCTATTATACACTTTGTACAAACCTGGATAAGAAATAAAACTATATATAATAGTGATTGTCCTGCTTTAAAGTGTGTTTCCTCACCACTTCCATGACGTGCCCGCTCCACTGGGACAGCAGCTGGATGCCCTGCAGAGACAGGTCGAACAGCTTACTGTACTCAGAGTCCGTCTTCTGGGACTCCTGGCGCCCCGAGCCCGTCACCACCTGGAGAGTAACACACGTAAAAACACTGAGATCTTATTTGAACCTTCAACTGTTTTATGGTATTATTTGTCATTTGAATGGAAAAGTCCGATGTTAGGATATGTCTTGATTTGTAAAAATGAAAATAAACTGTTCAAAAAGAAAGAAAGAAAACACAGAGGCACAAATGAAACGTGACATACACACAGTTCATGAGAGCATGAGGAATGAAGGAAGAGAGGAGCATCTGCAGCCCTCTCTTAAAGGTGGGCTAGGTAAGAATAGAGAAACCAGCTCGAGTGCGCGAGAATTTGAAAATACGCAGCCGGGAAAAAATCTGCCACTTCCTCACAGAGCCCCTCCTCCAACACACACGACCGCGCACATGACCAATGAGGGCACCAGATAAGTTTGTGCCCCGATGGAAGGCTGACAGGCAGGTAGGCCATCCAGTTACTTTAGTCAGGCCGGCTCAGATGATTGGTCGTGCTTTTTACAGCGCCACGGCTTCCACAGATGATATTTTTTAATGTATTTATTGTCAAAGCACTTAATGTATTCATTGCCATCGAGATGTTAAGAGCATTCCATGGAATATAACAACACGTGTTTCTGAAGTGAATTACCTACCCCACCTTTAAGCCGTTGTGTTTTATTCTGCGTTCTCCCACCAGATACTTCACTGCCTGTGTGTCTTTATTTGGACTCTATTAGGATTTTGGCCAGGTGACCTATTTTACTACGTTGAAGAAGGGTTGTCAAAAGTTGAACACACCTCAAATAAATACAAATATTTACAATAATTACAAGAAAGAAACAGCTAATGAAAGATACCTCCTAATCATTTCCTGTCAATTAGCTCAAGGTGCAACCAACCATTTTTACATCATTAATTAATGAATTATTATAGTTTTATTGTTTGGTCAATAAAAAGTCAGAAAACAGTGATTAATGTAGAGTCCGAGGTGATCTATTTACATTTCGACGGAAATTCACTTTAATATGAAATAAAACGTATAAGTCTGAAAACAGCATGTAAAGACATTCATGAATGAAAAATGATTTCAAACGATTATCAAAACAGTTGGAGATCAACTTCTTTTGATTTGTACAGTAGTCGTTTCAGTAATACCACTAAATATTATCTGGTAGCTCCTCTAATGTGTTTTCTATGCAAAAATCACAATTTGCTAAGTAACTAAAGCTGTTTGAATATTTCAAACAGTAAGTACTTCATCGTTTTAATTATATTCAGTACTGGTGTGAATGTACTTAATTGCATTCCTCAATAGTAAAACATCTGTCTCCTGACGTACCTCACGAGCTCTGAGATTTAGAAGAATACGTATATGTTTTAAGAACATAAAAACAACACACTTTAAATATTTTCTAATGTTCTTGTATCTGAGAGATAAGTGAACGTTTGCGTGTCCCGAGGTGATGCACAGTCTCACCCCAAAGAGGGTCTAACACTGTCCCTTATGTATTCCCCCTGAATGCAGTGACTGCCCATCTCCTCACGTACCTCGCTGTTGCTGTAGCGGGCGAGCTCTGAGATGAAGCGCATGTGATCCTCTCTGATCTGGATCATCTGCTCACAGATGTTGTACTGAGGGCTGCTGGAGATAGACGTGCACGTCCACCTGGGGGGGGGGGGGGGGGTAATACAAAGATGTAATACACACAAACACCGATGTCAAATCCTGATGACAGAAAACACGTTTCTCCTCTCACCTGGATTTGTTCTCCTCAAAGTGAGCGCTGGTCTTGATGTAGCGGGACAACTCGATCTGCATGTCCCCGAACAGAGGCACCACCTGAAGTTGCTGTAAACATCGACAACACACACATCCGAGTTATTCATATTCTATCAAACTGGGTATGCCGCGAAATATAGGGTGCAAACGAGCCATTATGCAAGAACACATTTTGCTAAATTGATTGATCAAATGGAAATAGTCCCCAAAATATAACGATAAACATCGGGTCAAGGCAGGTGGTTCTCTCTTTAGTGATGTAACCATTACGTCCAAACAAGCATTCAGGATGACATGCTATAAAAGGTATATTAGAGATGAAATTAGGAGTCAGGAAATGGATTAACATTTCAAACTAAATAAAGATTTTCTCTCTGGATATTTTGCTGTTCAATGCTCCCTCACTTCCACTCTTATGCACGGTGTTAGGGAATCATCTGCTTAGGTATTCAACCTTTGACCCAGTTCATCGTCTTCTCCTCTCACCGTCTCCTTCCCCGTGGCCTAGGTCTACGGCCTTGGGTATTGCTGCTATCTCTCTTAAGGAGGAGCAGCTTGGGCGCATTGTTGCTGCCAGTCTATGACCGAGCACAAGCCGCCATGAGGTCGTTTACTGTTCAGGGACGAAGGCTCCCTGGCGCCCATTCTTTCCTACGGACGAGGGCTCTCGTTAGATTCAGGCTCCATATTTGTTTCGTCTCACTGATGAAGAATGTTGATTATTACACTCCGAACTAGTTAAAACCTCGAGCTGCAGAAAGAGTGACACACCACATGTCTCGACAATTCTCCGGCCGTAACTCCAAATAAACCGTCAGTGTTTGCCATCAGAGCTCCAGCTCTCCTCGTGTCTCTCTGAGTCCTGTTTCCAAATGCTTCAGAAGTTTCCCCCACACACGGCACATGTTTAATTTTTTTTATATTTTAGTACTTGCTTTATACTTAATTCATATTCCTTATAATCATTGACTTTTTAATTTTGTAATATATCTGCACCTTCTGTAGCAGAAAATTCACCTTACTGGGTTTATGTATTCACCGTTTCACACGAAAGCTAATTGCTAGCATGTGGGCACAACTTGGCAATAAACCCGATTCTGATTCTGAAACATCTGGCCGATTTCCGTACCTTGAAGAACTTGTCGATCTTGGTCAGGTTGATCCTCTTCTTGGCGTCCAGTTTGTAGATGTTGCTGCTGTTTCCGTCCATCAGGTACAGGCCGAACCCCATCACCTAGAGGCGGAGCAGAGAGGGGATATAGGTGAATACGTGTTGGGAAAATACTGAATGTACTCTTCCAATATCAGAGTACACATGATAACAAAGGTATCCCAGCTGTAGCTGTGTACATGACAGGATGTGTGATGACCTAGAAGAGCATCAGGACTGTTTGAGGCAGATGATAGCTATGTGATGAACATGATGATTCAGCCTCTATGGAGAGAGACATCAAGCATGCTCATTTCTGACGTGGAGCTAATCTGAAGTAAACATTGAATACTGCTTTATATTCCTCCATCTTGTGACTGTGTGACTCCCTCTCTTGGATATCAGCGTGTGAAGGACGCTGCTCAGGAACTACTTGATGCTCTGTATGTGATGACTGCTTCCATTCTGGAGAGGATCAGAAAGACATGGATCCTGAGCAGAGGTTGCACTAGATTTTTTTTTTTTCATTTTGACGGACAGGATCGTAACATTTCCGTCAAAATTCAGTATTACCCGTCGGGGGGGGGGGGGGGAGAGAGAGAGAACTGTCAACCGGGGGGGGGGAGCACGGTCGTAAACTGTCAACGGTGGTGTGGGGGGGGGGAGAGAGAGAGAACTGTCAACCGGGGGGGGAGAGAGAGAGAGAGAGGACTGTCAACGGGGGCGGGGCGTTATGCACGCCCACTGCACCTCGCGGGAGTGCCGACAGCGTAAAGCCAAAACTCAGACATTTCAATCATTTGTTCGGCAAAGTTGGGTTTGGAAACGGTATCATTTCCTTTTTGGCGGGCATGCTTAACACCGGAGCCTCGCTGCGGGAAACTTTGGCGCTGTTCCGAGTTTGTTCTAATCCGTCAAAATGAGGGACTGCTTTCAGATTTCTCCGTCATATATTCGGTTAACGCGACCTCTGCTCCTGAGGTTGAAGCTCAAGCCGGAGACCAGTGAGGTTTTTCTAACAATATAAATAACCTTTGACTCTACACTCCTGAGAGTTGACTCACCTTGAGCAGCATGTGCTTCTCGTTGGGAGTGAGGTACATCTTGTTCTCGTAGTATTCCACACACAGGTTCACGATGTCGGCCAGCAGCTCCTCGTAGCCGTTAATCACCTCCAGCTGCTGCTGCAGGGACTGCACAAATAACATCAAATATTAGACTCAAATTCACACTTTTTTTAATTTTAAGATTAAGATGGACTTTTATTAATCCCTCGTGGGGAAATTGTTTCTCTGCATTTAACCCATCCTAGTGTTAGGAGCAGTGTGCTGCCATTTTGAACGGCACCCGGGGAGGTAATCAATATTTTCATGACCTTTTCATGACCTTAATTCACCTTAGCCTTAAGAGTCTAATTGTTGAACAGGATGCATAACCACATTTTCAAAAGCCAATCTGAGGTGACGAATACAAAAACTGGTAGGAAAATGTTCTCATAGTCCGAAAGACAACACACACACACGACAGATTATTGGTTGTTATTATTGACAGAATGTGTTGCAATCTTGCAAATAATTTCTATTCTGACGGTCAAATTATACTGAAATGTTGTTTTGTTGTGGTTCCTTTTGGAGTTTGTCCTAAATGCATTGTACTTTTGAAGATGAATTATACTCTTTGCTCTTTAATGTCCGCTTTATTAGAAAAAAGCTATTGTCCAATTTCAGTGCACGTGTACGCTATATTAAGAACAAATGTTTCCCTTTGTGACCGCGATCAGCAGACTTTAACTTTGCCTGTAACCAAACTGTCTGTAGAGAAAGGTTTTCAATCAAAGTAATGTTGGATAAACAGGATGAAGAGAGAGTGTGTGTGTGTGTGTGTGTGTGTGTGTGTGTGTGTGTGTGTGTGTGTGTGTGTGTGTGTGTGTGTGTGTGTGTGTGTGTGTGTGTCATTTATCTTCTTTATCACTAGTTTGTTTGTCTATGAATGATGTTCTTGTATCCTATGTAACTGCAGCATATCGACGTCTTAATGTTCGTAAAAACTGTGTAAAAATAATTCAAAAATGTCACATCAAGTCTCTTTGTGTGCCGTAATTAACCGATGCATCTGAAGTAGATCAGTATAAAGACTGGTGTCTGTGTGTAATGTGATACATTAGCTCCCCGCAGCAGAGGAAGTGTGTATAGTATCGCTGCAGGATATTGCAACAAATCTGCTATTTATTTGTTGAGTATATAACAAGATATTACTTTGGATGAATAAACAGATTTTAAGTTGCATCAAGTCAAGTGTCTTCTTAAAATGTGGGTTGGAGTACGACCTCCTGATTCCTCCTTGATGTACAGTATTTGAAGTGCATGTTGATGATAGTGTGTGTGTGTGTGTGTGTGTGTGTGTGTGTGTGTGTGTGTGTGTGTGTGTGTGTGTGTGTGTGTGTGTGTGTGTGTGTGTGTGTGTGTGTGTGTGTGTGCCCCACCTGAGTGATTTTGTTGTGGTTTGCCAGGAACATGGACAGGTTCTGAGACTCCTGGATGGAGGAAGGCTCAGACATCTTTCTGAGGAACTGAGCAGCTCTGCAGGAGAGAGAGAAACATTGCTTTTAATACAAACAAAATGTACAACAAGCAGATACTCGGTCATCTTTCTCCTGTCAGTCAAACACAGACGTTACATCATTCATTTGGGTTGTTATAAATAGAAATCATTTAAACACATTAAAAACATTTAAGGGATGTGTTTACATCCCTTAAATGATCAGGATTGTAGTCCATCATATTCCTGGAACACTGACACACTTTCATATCAATTCAAATCAATATATTATACAGACATGCTGGGCAATGCTGCCCTCTAGTGTCCTCAATCAAGTTTGAGAATGAAGCTTAACTTTATATGTTCCTTAAATACAGGAATAGTTAAAGGTGGGGTAGGTAAGAATGGAGAAACCAGCTCGAGTGCGCTAGAATTTGAAAATACACAACCGGAAAAAAATCTGCCTCTTCCTTCAGACTTCCTCACAGAGCCCCTCCTCCATAGGGAGGGGTACCGAGCCCCGGTATTAAACGGGCCCCGTGGGCTGAATTATTAAAGACCGTGGTACCGTTAAACTCCAACGTTATCGGTCTTTTTATCGGTACTGGAGACATCTACAAAAATATGTCGTATGTATTATTGCTACACAAACATTATATTGCAGTTTTAGTTTCGCCAACTCCGTTTCTAATACGCAAAAAGACAAAAAATGCGTCTATGATTGTTTTTAGTGTTTTCGATCTTTCCAATCCAGATGAGATCTCTCTCCCCGTCTGTGTGCGAGGGGGCGGGGCCACACACACACACACACACACACACACACACACACACACACACACACACACACACACACACACACACACACACACACACACACACACACCACACACACACACACACACACACACACACACACACACACACACACACACACACACCACACACACCACAGAGAGAGAGGAGATGGCCGAGAGAACGCGCTCCGAGGTGTGGTTCAACTTTACCCGTCTCGATGTGGACAATCCTCGTTGCCTAAAGTGCAATAACAGTTTATCATGTGAGGGCGGTAACACGAGCAATTTGTCTAAACATTTATCAAAAGTGCTCCACATCCAGACGGAGGAATGCACCGGGTTCCACTGTCTTTCTAGCTGCTCTGTAGCCCCGTCCACGAGGAACGTTTCCACGTCAGGTGTTCTGTCTGCTAGCAGCAACACACGGAGTTAACGACATTATACACACATGGGTTAATGATTAGAGGTAACTGAGTTATTTATTTTGTTAAAGTTTCAGCTATTCTGTTTACAGTTCTGTCTTCAGATTATGTAATACGATTTGTTAAAGCATTCTTGTTTCTTTTGATGTGAAATATTATGTATTTAATTTAAATAAAAAGCAATGTTAGTTTTGTTCACAATTTGTTAATTAGTTTACCTTATTTTTTTCTCCAAAAGAACCGATAAGAGTACCGTTAAAAGACCGGACCGATGAGCGGCATCGATAAAAGTAGTAGTACCGTTAAAACCTTAACGATACCCATCCCTACTCCTCCAACACACACGAACGCGCACATGACCAATGAGGGCACGAGATAAGTTTGTGCCCCGATGGAGGGCTGACAGGCAGGTAGGCCATCCAGTTACTTTAGCCGGGCCGGCTCAGATGATTGGTCGTGCTTTCTACAGCGCCACGGCTTCCACGGATGATGTTTTTTAATGTATTTATTGTCAAAGCATTTAATATATTCATTGCTATCGGGATGTTAAGAGCATTCCATGGAATATAAGAACAAGTGTTTCTGAAGTCAATTACCTACCCCACCTTAAAGCAGGAGGGGCTTTAGAGAGCTCATCCTCCCGTCGGGTCAGAGAGCAATAGATTACGGTTTAAATGTGTTCCTAGTGTGATGCTTCATTTGCACAAAAGGTTATCGTTACCTTTCACCTAAATTCACTTTCTGCTCACAATTCATCTAATCTATCCCAACAGAAACACAAAGATGTTTCTTATATTGTTGTTTTGCTATTTGCTTCCGTCACGATCTGCTGCAAGTCTTTTGTGTGCTACTACGTCCCCTGCATCATTCTCCGTCTGAAAATGTGCTTCAAATATTAACCAATAACTAAAATAGTTAACTTGTATTTTTCTGTCAATCCACAAATCATTGCAGGTCTACTTTAAACATGTAATTTGACCTCTGTTTGGCACCGTTAACAAATTTCAGAAATTATCTGCAATAAAAGCCACTTTTCAAAGCTTCATTTAAACCTTTCCTTCCCCTGACACGTGTTCTGCTTTCAGGTGATTGGACAAGCAGCCCGACGGAGATCTCTGAATCAGTGGAAATGATCAGAAGGTCGAAGACGTGTCTGGTACCGTTTGTAGGCGGAGTGGTCGTTCTTCACGCTGCACTTCATGTTCTTCAGCTCGTCGAGCACGGCGAACATGTTGATGAACTTCCCGAGCGTCAGCAGGTACGCCTCGGAGACAAAGTCCTTCCTGCGCTCCTGGTGGCAGAGACGCCGCACCTCTCCGCAGAAGCGATCGATGGCCGTGCGCTGGAACACAGAGGAAATAAAGGGGTAGTGTGTCTGTGGCATCGAGAAGGAGATTATGTGCAGGTGAGTGTTGGGGAAATATTTCCCTAGGCCCACGCCTTTGACCCAGTTGGCCTGCGACCTTGGGCTGCCCTCAGTGTCTTGCCTCCCTATTCCTGCCTGTTGGCGTCAGCTGATAGGTAATACTGCTTTATCTTGATTTGCACAATGTTGATTCCTCTCTCAGAACCAGCTAAACACACGGGCCTGGGGTAGAGATTCAGAATTGGTTTGGCAACCGCTACGTCAACTCTTGGCACGGCAGATGTTTTGTGAACTCTCCCGCCGAAGCTCCAAATAAACCATCCGTGTTTGCCATTAAAAAGTGTCTGTAAACTCACCTGGAAGTACATGAAGTTCATGAGCTTGGTGACCTCGGGCTCCAGCACCTCCACCGTCTTCTCGTAGATCTCCACCCTGTTCGGCTGCTCGTTGCATTTCACCTGAGACACGAGAAGAATCCATAAGTCAAACCTGGGGAAGCTTTTGCATGTCTCTCCATTCGCTCACTGAGATCCCCTGGAGCACACACGGTTAAGACGGTACTGCACGGTTACATTATACATAAAAACATGCATTATTGGGTCATAACTGCCGACAGGGGAGACGTGAGTCCGTGAAAGATGAGATATATTTATGATCTGATGATGGGATGTTACCTGAGGGATGGCTCGAGAGCAGCTCCTCCAGGTGTACAGCATGATGGCGTACCCCTCCCCCTCCTCCAGCATCACGTTCTGTTTTCACACACAGACACACACACCTATTAGGATACTATATCAGCTAGTAATGTTTTAACCTGCAACTAGGGGTGGGCGATATATATCGTCGTGATGATATTAGTTCTCCACGATATGCTTTTTCAGAGATATCGTATCTATCGTGATAAAAAACGAAAACATTTAACAATTGAAAAAAAAACTATAATTTTTTTTTACTTTTCCCTTCCGTTATGCTAAAGTCTTTTATTGCACTTCAAGTCTAAAGTTTACATTTTAATTGTTAGTCACTGACTTTTCCTCATTGATGTTTTATGTTTTACCCTCCTTTTCATGTTTATTGATGTTCACTGCTAGTGCTACCTCAGAAAGTTCATTTTTATACTGAGAAACTTGAAGCCATATCAAAATGTTGAATTGTTCATTTAGGGAAATGCTATGTTGGTCTGTTACTCCTTTTTGTTTTAGTTTCTGTCACCTCGTAGGTGCTTGTACTGTTAAGTAACTTGAAAAATAACCATAATAACCGACATGAAAAAATATCGTGATTTATATCGTCTATCGTGACACTGCTTGAAAAATATCGTGATAATATATTTTTCAATATCGCCCACCCCTACCTGCAACCCTTTTTTTGTAAACTTTCTCCACTTTCTATCAAACCTCATGTCTCGTTTTTCCCCTTTTCCACTCCCACCATAGCCCTTTCTGAGACGGAGATAGTCGGTCAACAGTATTTTCCACACAGATGGGATTTAAATCGTCCGAAAGCTGGGAACCTGAAGAACCATTTGAGATGCAGCCCAGCACTGTGTGTGAAATTGTTCGAGTCATAAATCTGTAATCAACAGATTGTGTTTCGGTGCCTATGAAATTAATAATCTCATAAATTGCTGCAGCAGTCTTTGGGTTAATACCATTTGTTACACCAATTTGATTTGATCGAGATTTGATAAAAATGAAATGTAATTAAAGTGTGAAAAGTCAAAAGGATACGCTTGAACTTGGAGCATTATTTAGCATCCTTAGCTTTAGTACATACTCTGAAAGACCATAATGTTGGGAGTTAAAATGTTTGCATGTAATCCTTTGAATGTGTGCTAGTGTGTATGAAGTATTTAGAAAAGCCTCATTGATAACTCAGCTGACCTCAATGCAGACACAGACCAGCCAACATACAGAGTTTCTGAATCATTGATCCCGCTGGGTGGCAGGCGGAGCGGCAGTGCTCTGGAGCTTCACACACAGTGCCGTTTGATTCAGAGCAATTATCCCTCACTAATTACACACAAAGCTCCTTTATTCTGTTCTGTAACGAGATGATCCAAATAGCCAGCCATTCTGCAGGAGAAAAACTTCCTCCAGAGCCGCAGACCCACGGACTAAATGTTCTCCTGCTCAGAACTCAGACAACACCTTTCTGAATCTGTCTGACTTTGGTGAGAGATGAGGTTACAGAGAACTAACGATTGGTCTCCAATAAGTGATGTACTCAGAAAGCTGTGTCCCCCCCATGTGGTGCGGACACCGATGATAGCATTTTTTAAAAAGGAAAAAGTTGAAGAAGAAACTAATATGTTTTTTAAAGCAAAGAATTGGGTTTGGCCTGACTACGCCTGAACTACACACATTAAATACGTTAAAATCTTCCGGAATTAAAATCCAAACACAAATAGAACACAAACATAACTATTTACAGCAATTACGTTCTGGCCATATTTCAAAATCTCTGAAACATGATGACAAGGTTCAGCCAAAAAAGCACCGCTAACAATAATACAAATAGTCTGCTAACTTGCATTTAATTGCAGTGGTAACTTATATGTACTTAAACTACCGTACTTTTCGGACTATAAGCCGCGACTTTTTTCTCCATTTTTTTTGTACAGCTAACGGCCACTAGGGAACCTCCTAAATCTATGGATTTTACAGGTAAAATTAACCACCTTTAACTCTATGGGCTCTATGACCGGTCCGCTCCAGCCATGTGCTCCAGCAGGAAAAGCTGGAGGCCGGAAAAGAGTGAGACAGGTCGCGCGCCAAAGTAAAAGTGGAACCGAGAGACAGAACGAGAGCAAGACAGACGGACAATTTAGCTGCTGCGGCTCATATGCAGGTGCGCTTTATAGTCCGAAAAGTACGGTAGTCTGTTAACTTGATTTTACATATTGTAGTCCAGCAAGCTTGTTTTATACTGTAAGTGCAAGTAAGAGACCGTTTTAGTTCTGGAAATGTATAGAACTCACTTCACATTTATTTAGATAATGCCCTATTTGCATATCTAGACATTATATTTCAGAAAACTTTCATTACAAATGAGAGTTTTGCAGTGATGACGTATCCGTGTAGTCCAACCCTTAAAGTAGCAAAGGGGACAAAAAACTACAGGATTTCTCCGTGTGGTTTTGGATTATAGCAGAAAATAATCTGTGTCGAACAAACGTTTATGGTTTTAGGAGTTGTTTCTGCACCGATCTATACTAGTAACTGTAAGTTATCAACTGGGGGTGTTTCATGGTGATATCTGTACGTTTAAAAAGTGATTTTAGATTCTGAAAGTCAGATGTTATGAAATTGACGAGCTGTGTGTAAATGGTGCCGGTAAAACAAATTATTATGGTATTTTCTTTCTTTCTTTCTTCGGTTTATGTACTCCCCGTGAACGAGAGGAAACAGAGATGAGAGGAGGTGTGTGTACCATGCTGGAGTGAACGGTGGCCTGCTCGATGTATCGGGCGATGCCGGTGACGAACGCATTTCGATCCTCAAAGTTGGTGTTGAAGTTCGGCTGTGGGAAGATGGGAACATATGTTACAGAAAGAGTAATATGTATATTTTACATCACAGAGAATCATAGTGTGTCTGCGACAGGTATCCAAGAACAGAGGTTACCATTTCAATTAAGGAGCAACACTAATATTATATAATTTATATCAGATGAAAACGTGTACATACAGTATGTTCATGGTAATGTCCGCACTTGTATTTGTTAATGTCACTAATGTATCTTCTTTATCACTAGTTTGTCTATTCTTTATCCTATGTAACTGCAGCATATAACACGTCTTTGTGCTCGTTAAAAAACGTTTAAAAAATCCCAAAATCAATCAAGTCTATTTGCTCTTTTCTACTAATTTATTTTAAATGCATTGGTTAATTATAACAATGTGCATATTATGATAAATGAACTACGTGTTAATGTCTGCCATTTATCTTCTTTATCACTAGTTTGTTTGTCTATGAATTATTTTCTTGTATCCTATGTAACTGCAGCATATCGACGTCTTAATGTTCGTAAAAACTGTGTAAAAATAATCCAAAAATGTCACATCAAGTCTCTTTGTGTGCCGTAATTAACCGATGCATCTGAAGTAGATCAGTATAAAGACTGGTGTCTGTGTGTAATGTGATACATTAGCTCCCTGCAGCAGAGGAAGTGTGTATAGTATCGCTGCAGGATATTGCAACAAATCTGCTATTTAATTGTTGAGTATATAACAAGATATTACTTTGGATGAATAAACAGATTTTAAGTTGCATCAAGTCAAGTGTCTCTAAAATGTGGGTTGGAGTACGACCTCCTGATTCCTCCTTGATGTACAGTATTTTAAGTGCATGTTGATGATAAAAAATGGTGTGTGTGTGTGTGGCCTAGCATTACTATACTTGTGGGGACCTAAATCTGTTTACACAGTTACGTGTGGGGACTCGCCTCCCTTATGGGGACAAATTTGAGGACCCCATAAGGGGGATCATTCATTTTAGGGTGAAGACTTGGTTAGGGTAAGGTTAAGGGTAAGGCATGTGTTGGTTAGGGTTAAGGTTAGGATAAGTCTCCAGGAAATGCATGTAAGTCAATGTAATGTCCCCTGAAGTGATGTATACATGGTATTTGTGTGTGTGTGTGTGTGTGTGTGTGTGTGTGTCCGGACCTGGAACATGATGGATGCCGGCAGCGGCTCGATGCAGGGCTGCTGGTCCGGCAGCGGCAGCTCCTCCAGCAGATCCACGTTGGAGAGAGCATCCTCCAGAGTCACTGTGGACGTCATGATGCTGCAGAGAGGAAGAGGAGAGGTTAGTCTGTGGAAGGAGGGGCCTTTCAAAAGCATGGCAGCCTTTCAGGTAATAACAGAACACCTTTAAAAACATACAGAGAATAAAGAGAACTAATCAAACACAGAGTAAAACAAAGAGAAGTTAAGCGAGTTTTTAAGAGCAAAGATCATTCGATTTAAGATAACCTTTATTTATACAGATAAATCCCATTGAGATCATTGATCTCTTTTCCAAGGGAGACCTGCTCAAGTAGTTCCACATGAAACAAAAACATAAATAGAACAACAAAAGGACATCATCCAGCATCATTTACATAACTATCCACATAAGCAGGTACCAATAGCTTCCGATTGAGTAGCATCCAACCGAGCTTTAAAAACATTTACTGGCACCAGATTGCTCAATTTGATTTGCAGACTGTTCCAAGACAGAGGAGCTGCGCATCTAAAAGCTTTCTTCCCTAAGACAGTCCTAGCACTTGGCACATTTAATAAAACCACAGCATTCGATCTCAGGCAGTAGCCACTTACAATTCTCCGTGAGATCAGGGAGCAGATGTAGGATGGAAGTTTCCCTAACATGGCTTTGTATATAAAAATGTACCAGTGACTGAGCCTCCGTACAGTTAGTGAAAGCAAACCAGCCCTTGCATACAGGGTACAGTGATGGCTTAATACTTTGTTTTTCACAAATCTCAGTGCACTGTGATACGCGGCATCTAACTTGACCAGGCAATGGGCCGGTGCATTCATATAGACCAGATCCCCATAGTCCAGCACAGGTAAAGGTCACAGAGCCTTTTCCTGGCCTCAAGCGAGAAACAGGACTTGTTCCTGTAGAAGAAACCTAGCCTAACCCTCAGCTTTTTAAGCAGGTTATTGACATGAAGTTTAAAAGAGAGACAATCATCAAGCCAGATACCAAGGTATTTGTAACAGGCAACCACTTCAAGTTTTATTCCTTGCGTAGTTACAATATCTAAAACAGGCTCTGGTGTCTTTTTAGCTTTAGAAAAGAGCATTACCTTGGTTTTATCCACATTTAAAAGAAGCTTTAATTCAGAGAGCTGAGTCTGAATAATATTAAAACCAGCCTGTAATTTAATAGCAGCCTCCTTAATGGAGGGACTTGCACAGTATATCACGGTATCATCCGCATACAAATGTAAAGTAGCTCCATCGACATTATCACCTAAACTGTTGATGTAGATGGAGAATAAAAGTGGTCCTAAAACAGAACCTTGAGGAACACCATTTGTAATGTTCAACCACTCAGAAGACAGCCCATCAAAGTGAACACATTGGGACCTTTCAGAGAGGTAGTTCACAAACCACCCACTGCATGGCTGGATATGCCAATACTGACTAGCCTCTGCTTCAAGATGCGATGATCGACGGTGTCAAAAGCTTTACTCCTGTATTTTACCTGCAGCATTATGTCTCTTGCACCATTTGATTTGTTTCTATGTCTTAAGTATAGTATGTTACATCATTGGAGGACTTAAGATAAGCTGTAGTTTCTTTGACAATTAAGAATTATTAGAATCATTAGTTATATTCTTAAATTAAGAACATGCATTAGAAAAAACATTCAATAATTCTGAATCAATTTACAAATACCGTACTTTTCGGACTATAAGCCGCGACTTTCCCCCCCATTTTCTTTGTACAGCTAACGGCCACTAGGGGGCCTCCTAAATCTATGGATTTTACAGGTAAAATTAACCACCTTAACACTACTCTATGACCGGTCCGCGCCCGCCACCTTTAAGGGCGGGCTCCAGCAGGAAAAGCTGGAGGCCGGAAAAGAGTGAGACAGGTAGCGCGCCAAAGTAAAAGTGGAACCGAGAGACAGAACGAGAGCAAGACAGACGGACAATTTAGCTGCTGCGGCTTATATGCAGGTGCGCTTTATAGTCCGAAAAGTACGGTAGTCATATCGTTGCAAAATAAGTTAGACTATAGTTCAAATCCTCATGACACTATAGCCTTTGTAACAGCACGATGCCATTTAGGGTTACGGCTGAGTGAAAATATGCTGCTAAGCCCTCGCTTGGGGAAGGTTTCAGTGCAATTAAAACAAACATTTTTAACAGACCAGAATATAAACTGTAGGCTATAAACATGTTGAATTACTGGCAGAGTTTAAAGAGGACGCATGTCATGCTTTTCTGGTTATCACCCGTCCCCTTGTGTTATGAAGGTTTTTCTGCATGTAAGCGGTCTGCAGAGTCACAAACCCTCAAAGTACACCCTGCAGCGAGTAAAGCTCTAACACAGAGAAGACCTGTCTGCTGCCCCAGAACGCCTCGTTGGACATTTCTCTTTGTCTTCCTGGATACAGTGACGTGTCCATACCCAAATGGACCCATTGGTCCAAATGGGCAACGTCCCGCCATCACGGCACCCAGACCCCACGCAGCATTCTCATCTGTTTTGTCATTTCCTGGTTGCTAACAAACGCCATTGTAACACATAATCACTGATGTTCCGCTGTAACGGTGGTGGACTCATCAGAACAGAGTGGGCGAGCTGACCAATCAGAGCACAGTGGGCTCACAGGGAGGGGGGGGGGGGGGCAGGAGCTCCAACAAGCCGTGTAGGACAGAGAGTGAATACACAGACTATACAGAGATGCTGTGAGAAACCAATGTGATTTTGGAACATTGAACAAAGTCATCTATTCTAGACCTCAACAATGGAATCATGATCAGTAGAAATGGCCATGACACGGGGCCTTTAATGTTCAAAAAGCTCTTTATTTTTCTCATACTGCCTTTGCTGCAGCACCTCTTTTCACCCTCTGTCTGAAACCAGAGCCCAGTCTGCTCTGATTGGCTAGCTGGCCGGCTCCGTTGTGATTGGTCAACCGCCTAGAGATGTCCCGTCCCTTAGCCTATCACGTACAATGTGTTGGAGCGCCAATAGGAGCGTAAGTGTTACATATTGATGTCAATGTGTCCCTGAAGTAAACAAAGGGATAGAAACTAATGGGCTCTTTAAACAATACTTAAATATAAATGAGTGTTTGTGTTGTCGTATACATAATATTAATACATATTGCCCCGTTCCTCAACAGGTCCAGGAGCAAACTGATGACCAACATGGATCCAGTGAAATACATCAGACCTGTTTATTGCGAGCTCCGCTGCTGTTTGCATTCTCACACTGCTGCTGACAGCGAACAATCAAAAACACGTTTGCAATCAGAATCGAGAGAAACACAAAGCCTGTGGTCGTGGGGGGGGGGGCGGGGGTCACTGACCCCCAGCTGCAGATAAAGGGTCTGAATAATTACATTACACACACACACAGGGACACACACACGGTCACTGTCAGGTCATTGAACACGGCAGGAGATGAGAAACAGCTGACAGATCACTGCAGGCGGAAGACATTTAGATTTAGTTTCTAAAAACTCAAAGTCCGACCGCACTGACTCATGGGATATGTAGTTTTTCAATGTAGGGGTGGAAGAAAATATTAAAATATATTGTCTTGTAATTGTCTTTATGTTTTGTAATACTGTATCCATTCTCAATAATATGGATTTTTATTTTGCATAATAATTAACATGCATAATATGATTGTTTTTATCATATCAAATATTCAGTTCCACTTCATATTTGTTGGTGTTAACCTCAAAAACCACTATTTTGTTTAACACAACACACTGTTTGTACAAACTAACAGGTTATATTCAGTAGAAAGTTACTTTGTCAAATAAATTAAAATCACTTTTATTGATAAACAATCAATTAATCGTATTGAAAGCTTCATTCAAATAAGAGAAAAGCCTTGTTATGTTCTCCGTCACATTACATCTGAAGTAAAATGATTATGAGTAGTGCCGGGCGGTGTACCGTTTCAAACCGAATACCGTGAACTATATACCATATGATATACATTTGTCCTATACCGTAACACTGTTGAAATCGTAGCGACGGGCACTTGAGCGGTGCGGCAGTGAAAGGAGTCCCCACGCTGGGGTTCAGTGCCAAGCGTAGCCGCAGTAGCATAAGATGTGAAGCTGAATGTAAAGATGGACCCTGAAGAGAGAGAGACTGGAGCTGGAGATACATACGACACACAAGAAGAAGGAGGAGAGGAGCTGTGTCCGTCGTCTGGAGGTATTAGGGATTTTAAAAAATCTGACGTGGACCGAACTAACATTTATTGCAAATGTTGTCGAACCAAACGATTGCTCGAAGTCCTTTACTCCACCACATCGACAGAAAGCTCGACTACGAAGAATGTATGAAAATAGGATCTGCTGGAACGCTGGTGAAATGTCTAAAGTTAAGTCGAGTCAAGCGTCGCCTGAAGAAGCATTTGTTCGAGGGACTTGGAGCCCTAATTATGAGCTACAAGCCCTGACCTTCAGGTTTCATCTCGGTGTGTTTATTAGGAGAAAAGTGTAGGAACTCTCCTATATCTTAATAAATAAACATTAACATCCTAAAATGCACTTAAACCTAAATTCAGTACCGAGCTGAAACAACAGAAAATGTGCCACAGTCCAAACTGAGGAGTCTGACCTTCGTTGTTTTTACACCAGGTCAATGAAAAGTAATGTAAGTAAAAAAGTATACAACTGTATGTTTATCAGCTTTAACATGTTGACTTTTGGACTGCCACGCTAGCAGTTATCCTACACAAACACTACTTAAATATAATTCTACTTCTAGCATATCATTTAGAGTACTTGCCTTGTCTTGATCTGACACTGTGCACAAATAGCAGCTTTAAACACAAAGTGCAAAATAAAACGGTGGTGTTGTGTTACTGCCGACTGACTGCAGTGATCAGTGTTATTAAGTATCAGTGTTCTGCTGCTGAGGGGGTCAAAGGAGGCGCTAAGTTGTGAAATAATGGTTTTTTAAAGAGGGAAGGAAGTCAGAAAGAACAGCGAACTCTGTCTCAGTAATTACTCAGACAAACATCTTCTTCTTTTTGTTTGACACGAGGGGATGTCAGACGGCAAATCATTAAAAGTCTGTGACAAAAAAGTGAAGTAAGACTCAAAGACATGTGACGGAGAGAAAACCTGAAACAAACCGTCCTGCTTTTCCCAAAACATACATTTACAAATATAGATAGGGAACATAAAGGAGCTTTGACAAACATTGACCCGACAACTCCATTCTTGAGTTCATCCACTTGAACTGCCAGTGCATTATTTAAAAAGAATGAAGCGAGCGTCTTCACAGTTCCTGTTTAATCTGTAAATGCGTCTGCTCTTATAAGACAAAGTAGAAAAGACATGCTGCTTATAAACGGGTTCAGAGAGCACAGCGCGTGTTTGACCGTCTGTAATCACACGGTAAGGAGCTTACACTGCTGCAGGTAACGAGGTGAGTCAGGCTGAGGGCAAACAGGTGACCGGCCTAAAAAAGGTGGTGGCGTTGCCATTTATGTGAAAAATAAGTTTTGTGTAACTAATATGGTTTCCAAATCTGTTAGTAAACTGCTAGAATTTTTAGCCGTGAATATTGAGGTAACAAAGGGTCAACAGCTCATGGTGGTGGGCTGCTACAGGGCCCCTTCGGCTGTCAAGGACTCTTTATCGTCATTGGCAAAACTGTTATCGCAACTTTCCTACAAGGAAATAGTGCTGCTTGGTGATTTTAATTGGGACTGGTTAACTTCTGTGTCAGAGGATTTTAAAAACCTGTGTACCTCTTTGAATTTTACCCAGATTATAGACAGTCCTACTCGCCCAAATATTAAGTCCCCAAATAAATCCTCCTTAATTGATCTAATTTTAACAAATGTTCCACATAAATACTCATCTGTGGGAGTATTTGCTAATGATGTGAGTGACCACTGTGTTGTAGCCACAATTAGGGACACTAAGGTCCAAAAGGTTAAACCACGTATCATCACAAAGAGAGACAAAAAACACTTTGTGGAGCAGGGTTTTTTACATGATCTGTTTGATTTTGATTGGGGTAGAATCAATTTGTGTGCTGATGTAGAAACTGCATGGTCTTATTTTTATCTTGGTTTTATGAAAATTATAGATAGACATGCACCTCTGCGTAAATTTAGAGTGAAGGGACGAAACAATCCCTGGTTTTCTGCTGAGCTGTCCAGTCTCCTTCATGAGAGAAATAATGCTTGGGCTAAGGCTAGGAAATCAGGCTCAGAGGTAGAATGGCTACGTTTTAGGCAGCTAAGAAATAGCTTCACATCCCAAATAAAAAGTGCTAAATCAAAGTACTATTTGTCGGTTACCACAGAAAACCTGAATAATCCTAGGAAATTTTGGAAAGCCATAAAATCGATTTCCACTGGTGATATCCCAAATGAGCTACCTCCGTGCCTTACCACAGCATCTGACACTATATCAGACAGGGCTACTATGCTAAATTGTTTTAATAAGCATTTTGTGTCTTGTGGCTCTCTGTTTGGCTGTGTGGCTCCTGTGAACACTCCAATCCTTGACTCTGAACAATGTGGTCTGGAAAACCCTTTCAGTTTTACTCCTTTAACTGTTGGTATTGTTCATGAAGCATTATCCAAGTTAGATCCTAGGAAACCGGCTGGCCCGGACAACGTAGAACCTTTCTTTTTAAAGATAGCTGCAGATTTTATTGCTCCACCTCTTACTTCTCTTTTTAACCTCTCCCTCAGCACGAACACAATTCCAAAAGTATGGAAGTCTGCTTATGTCTTGCCTTTACTGAAAGGAGGGGAGGCAACTATTTTAAATAACTATAGGCCAATCTCTAAATTGTCAGTTCTGGCTAAGGTGCTCGAACGCTTAGTGAGTGAACAAGTAAAGGAGTTTTTATGTATAAATGATATCCTGTCTAAACATCAGTCAGGATTCAGAAAGAAACACAGTACCATCACTGCGACAATGAAAGTGGTAAATGACATTACTACTATTTTAGATAATAAGCAGAGTTGTGCAGCTCTGTTTATTGACCTTTCCAAAGCGTTTGACACCGTTGATCATTGCATCTTAAAGCAGAGGCTACTCAGTATAGGCATATCCAGCCACGCAGTGGGGTGGTTTGTGAACTACCTCTCTGAAAGGTCCCAATGTGTTCACTTTGATGGGCTGTCTTCTGAGTGGTTAAACATTTCTAATGGTGTACCACAAGGTTCTGTTTTAGGACCACTTTTATTCTCCATATATATTAACAGTGTAGGTGATGATGTGGATGAAGCTACTTTACATTTTTATGCGGACGATACTGTAATGTATTGTGCAGGTCCCTCCATTAAAGAGGCTGTTGTTAAATTACAAGCTGTTTTTAACACTATTCAGACTCAGCTCTCTGAACTAAAGCTTCTTTTAAATGTTGAGAAAACCAAGGTAATGCTCTTTTCAAAAACTAAAAAGACTCCAGAGCCTGTTTTAGATATTGTAACTACGCAAGGAACAAAACTTGAAGTTGTTGCCTGTTACAAATACCTGGGTATCTGGCTTGATGATCGTCTCTCTTTTAAACTTCATGTCAATAACCTGCTAAAAAAACTGAGGGTTAGGCTAGGTTTCTTTTTCAGAAACAAGTCCTGTTTCTCACTTGAGGCCAGGAAAAGGCTAGTCACTGTGACCTTTTTACCTGTGCTGGACTATGGGGATTTGTTGTATATGAATGCACCTGCCAATTACCTGAGCAAATTGGATGCTGCGTATCACAGTGCTCTGAGATTTGTCACAAATTGTAAAGCGCTTACACATCACTGTACACTGTATACCAAGGCAGGTTTACCATCTCTCTCTGTACGGAGGCTCAGTCACTGGTACACTTTTATCTATAAAGCTTTGTTGGGTAAACTCCCGTATTATATCTGCTCGCTGATAACACAGAGAGTTGCAAGCAGCTATTGTCTGAGGTCACATGATGTGGTCTTGTTGGATGTGCCAAGAGCAAGGACTGTCTCAGGTAAGACAGCTTTTATGTGCGCAGCTCCACTTGCTTGGAACAATCTTCAGCAAGAATTGAAACTGAGCAATCTCATTCCTCTGCATGTTTTTAAAGCTAGGGTAAATGAAATGCTTGCCGATACAATGGGCACTTGTAAATGTCTATAACTATGTATCCTGTAAATATAATGTATAATGTCCTTTATTGTTTTATGTTTCATGTGGAACCTATATGCTGCAGGTCTCCCTTGAAAAAGAGATCTATGATCTCAATGGGACCAATCTGGTTAAATAAAGGTTTGAAATGAAATGAAATGAAAACAACCGCTAGAATCAAACCAGGAGTATTTCACTTAAAGGTGGGGTAGTTTCAGGAACCGGCTCGAGTGCACTCAAATGTGAAAGTACACAGCCGAAAAGAATCCGCCCCTTCCTTCAGACTTCCTTACAGACACCTCCTCCAACACACATGAACGCGCAATGCACGCCCAATGAGGGAACGAGATGGAAGGCTGACAGACAGGGCGGTAAATCCGTTTAGCCGGGGTCGTGCTTTTTACAGTATTACGGCCGTGAAGTTACCTTCGTCACAATTATTATTAGTAGAAGTAGTTTATTTGCATTAATTATATTTTAATTTTTTTGAGGCTAGTATTTGGCAGGAAATGCAGACGTATTCACCTGTAAACGCATACTGAACGACATACATGCACATTTACCATTTACCTCACTGTATACAAAAGTAACTGTGTTGATAATAATAATAATAATAATAATAATAATAATAAACAGTTATTATATTTGCAAAGTAGACTACTTTGTTTCCAAAAAAAATGTTTTCACTCCTGTCGGTTGGGGGGGGGGGCCTCATCTCACAATGTCGCTTGGGGCCCCAAGTTGGCCAGGGGCGGCCCTGCACGAGATGGAAGGCTGACAGACAGGGCGGCAATCCAATCCGTTAAGCCGGGCCGGCTAAAATGATTGGTCGTGCTTTTTACAGTATTACGGCTTCTACAGATGACATTTTTTTAAGGATTTTTTGTCAAAGCACTTCAGATATTCATTGCTATCGGGATGTTAAGAGCATTCCATGGAATATAACAAAAAGTGTATCTCGAGCCGGTTTCTCAAACTTACCTACCCCACCTTTAAGCTCCTCAGACGTTTGTGAAATCACAGGAAGACTAACGGGGACACCTCTGCACACTCAGGAGGGACTGGAGGATTGAATCCTTGTCATTCATAAACTTTTGTGCATATAATGACTTTCCTTCAATAAAATGAAGATTGAAGCATAGTTATCTAAAGTTAGCACATTAAATAAGATTATAGTTATTACTATTTCCCACGCACTCCCCCCCCCCGCCCCGCCTGAAACGCAACCATTCCACTCCTTTCTGAACATAGTGACTTTGTTACATTTGCGCTGTTATTAGCTAGCGCTCCAACACATTGTACGTGATAGGCTAAGGGGACGGGACATCTCTAAGCGGTTGACCAATCACAACAGAGCCGGCCAGCTAGCCAATCAGAGCAGACTGGGCTCTGGTTTCAGACTGAGGGTGAAAAGAGGTGCTGCAGCACAGGCAGTATGAGAGAAATAAAGAGCTTTTTGAACATTAAAGCAAGGAGACATGTCCCAGGAGAGACACAACATACTGATATGAAGCTGAAAATTAGCAGAATGTGTCATATTTCAGATTTGACACTTATGTAAGCTCTGCCTAAATGAAATGCAAGAATATCACATTCATCAGAGAAGATTTCACATCTAAAGACTTTGAGGAAGCCGCTGCATTCCTCTGAAGAGATGCAACAACATGCCCTGCACAACACACTCAAAACAAAACAGAATATCTAAACCGGAATCCTCCGACCAAGGATTCTGCACTGAGGTGTGAAAGCCTTCTTCGGCAGGATATCACACACTTCCTTATCAACGCAAAAACAATCTCTACGTTTCTCAGAGCTTCAAAACTTTAAGTGCCACTAGTAAATCTAAAAAAGTACACTTGGACCCAAACAAAAGCCTGTGTTGATGAATTAAGGAAAAAGACTCAACTCAGGGGCCAAAAGTGTCAGAGGCCCCCAGAGCTTTCACCTGCAAAATGTTACTAAAAGAGAGGACAACCACCCAAGAAGATACTTACAATGACCACAGGGACACATCACAGTGACTTGAACAAGACCAAACCAAAAGCAACAATTGCACAGAATAATGCTTAACGACTACAAGCAAAAAAAGAGGCTAAATAACTAAACAAAGACCGACATTGACGAGAAAATGTCCACAAAGTAAGAAGTAGGGCTTTGTTCTTCTTGTGTGTCAGTCATCCACACCAATCAGAAGTGCTGTGCTCCACATGTACCAGCCATAGTTAACCAATCAGAGGTGGCCCCTGATAGAAGGTGATAGACAGATTGATCCAATCACCTGCCAAGTATTTGTGAAAGTGCCTGCCCTTTCCAAATGGCTTCCAATGGAGCTTTAGATGGTTTGGTGAAACATCTGAGTCAGGTTAGTAATGCTCCATCACATGTTTCTATGACAGGGTGAATCTTAAACTGAAGCTTGACTTTAAAGCAACCCAACGGAAGTTTCATGTAAGTTTAGTTCTTTCACTCGTAGCTCGGGCTGTGGGGCGCTAGAGACGGGAGCATGTTGATACGACCTTCCTAGCCGGAGATATGGCTGCATTTTACAATAAACTTCCGTTGGGTCGCTTAAAAACAACTATCGTAAATCGAATCGCAATATCTGTCAGAAAAATCGCAATTAGATTATTTCCCCGAATCGTGCAGCCCTACTAAGAAAGACACAACAACAACAACAAAGCTACACAGATCCATGACATTTTCCTTTTTCTCCAATGACTTCTATGCAAGTGTTTTCATAGGACTCGGGTCTACATTGGGTTAGAGTTAAATGATCAAACTTGCCAACAAAAACTCAAAGATTGGGGTAAAAGAAAAGTTTAAAAAAGGTTCAAAAATCTCCAAAAAGGCAGGAAATTAGGACAACAAACGTTGCTCTGTATACTTTAACAAATACACGTCAATCCTAAAAGTCATTGAATGAAAAATAGAAACCCAAAAATCAGTTTCAGTGGCTTCACCGCTGAAGTATAACAAGAACACCTGAAGTATGAAGTTAAAAGTTGGTTTTGCAGCATCTGTGCAACCACCGGAAGAAGCAGCACCAGATACAAACGGATGTGGTTTCACTATCGTTGCTTCCTTCCTTCCTTCCTTCCTTTCATCGTGTCCTCATATCTAAGACTTGTAAACTAAAAGCAAGACTTCACACACTCCTCTTTAAAAAGGCACGTTTGACAGATTTGATGGAAACCCAACCCAATTTAATCCAAAGTGAACATATTCATTTGCACAAACTACATACATACTAAATACTACAAAAATGTAGTATTTAGGAATGTTGTTCCAGTATTTTATATTTAATTATCATTATTATTTATTTCTATGTTTGAAATATATTCTTAATTCTCTAAAACATGTATTTTAAAAGTTATTTTCCTAAGTATTTTTATTTGTATGTAAATGATATATGCTAAATTCAGAAACACATCTTTTCTTCTATACATTTTCCTACATATTATGATTTATAATAATACCTATTATTTTTATTAAAAGTATGCCAACCATTGTTATTATTATTATTATTATCTATCTGAACATGTGAAAAAGATGCCTAATTAAGTACAAAGAAAAACATTACAAGGTATTTCCCTAAATATCCTAACATAGAAAGTTCAAACTGATGCAGAGGCTGAAGTGAACTAGTATTTAGGCAGGGCAGTGAATGCATCACCAGGGTGTGGAATACAGTCTGGTTCCTGAACACAACACTGTCTTCGAATACAGTAAATCCCAAAGGATCAAACAAAAATCAAATTAAAACAATGATAAAGACTCATTAAGTGTCACTTGGAACACCTACTGAAAGTTAATTAGCTTAATTATTAAATGTATAACTTTTATTAACTTTTTCCAACAGCAATCACAACTCATGGACACACATAACTCTCAACTCCAACTCACTACAAACTTATTATTTGCTTCTCATTTGAGCTTTAGAGGCAGAAACCCTTAGTGTAAAGTGACTTTTCTGCTGTGTGGAAGTCCTCCAGCAGCATGTAGCTGATCATGGCCGAATCCCTGCTCCGAGCCGCGGCCTGAGATTAGTCACAGCCCGGGCCTAAGAGCCAGGAACACGGCTTTACGTTGCCACATTGTAGCCTCTTTAACCGGATGACATGCTAATTAAAAGCTTGGGTTGAACCAATGTTACTAGACGCTTCATATAAACTGTTTTCGCACAGTTTACTTTAAATTATTCTCGATGGTTTTACTCACCCGGAGCTGTGTGGTTAGGAAGGGGAACTTGTGCGGTTTATAAGCCGACTACAGCGACATGTATCCGGACAGCTGGGTTCACTGAAGTCCTTAAAACATGAACAAGTGTGTTTAGTTTATCCTCTCGTCGGACCAGAGGAATCTTTTTATCGGTGTTATTATCCTGGGCGGGGGAGGGAAGCAGGGAGTTCCTGAAACAGGGAAACTCAACAGGAAACTCAGAGAGGGTTGGGGCGGGACTCCTCCTGCAGGGGGAGGAATGTACAGTAAGAAGCTGCCCCTGGGTGCACTACTATGGAATGTCTTTTAAGCCTAAATTAAATACATAAATAAATAATAAAACTAGCTGCACTTTTACCAGCTTTGATAACACTTGAATGATCAATAATTATAAAACATATCATGTATATTATTCTGAAATGGACCAATCTGCACAATGACTACTTTTACTTTAGCTACTTTAACTATATTTTGATGGTAATATTTGTGTACTTGTCGCTGCTTTTAATTGAAACTGAGCCGTTGTGTTCATCAGTAAAGTGGAACTTCTGTGTGAACTATTCATATCTTAAACTGCACTGTAACCTTTTATTCATGTACGTGTATTTTTTCTTTTAATGTTTCTTTTATTATCTTTTACTGTTTTTAAATACCTTTGTCTGAATGTCTCTCATTTTTGTAAAGCACCTTGAATTGCCTTGTGTTGAAAGGTGCTATATAAATAAACTTGCCTTGCCTTGCCTTACTTTTACTTGAGTAACATTTTGAATGCAGGACTTTTACTTGAAACAGAGTATTCCTACACTCTGGTACTTCTACTAAGCATCCCATAATGTGTAAACTGGAATGCCGTTTAAGCCCAAATTAAATAAATACATAATAAATATGCCCATGAAATAAACAAATATGGTTATGAAATGAATTCTGAAATAAATAAATGAGGCATTATGAAATAAAATGTATTGAATTAAATAAATGTGGCATTATGAAATAAAAGTCCCTTGAAGTAAATAAATGTGTATTTAAATGTACATTTACATATATTTATTCCGTCATTTATTTATTTCAGAGCTATATTTATTTATTTCATAGCTATATTTATTTATTTCATAGGCATATTTATTTAGTTTATATATTTAATTATTGTTGGCTTAAACGGCATTCCATACAGTTTACACATTATGGGATGCTTAGAAGAAGTACCAGAGTGTAGGAATACTCTGTTACAGTAAAAGTCCTGCATTCAAAATGTTACTCAAGTAAAAGTACAAAAGTATTAGCATCAAAATACTTAAAGTACCAAAAGTAAAAGTAGTCATTGTGCAGATTGGTCCATTTCAGAATAATATATATGATATGTTTTATAATGATTGATCATTAAAGTGTTCTCAAAGCTGGTAAAGGTGCCGCTAGTTTGAAAGACTTTGTATACTGCAGGGTAGCTTGTGAATTTACTCCAGGTGGAACTAAAGTCTGATTTAACACTTGATTATATTTCATATATGTATATTTTATATAGTATATTGTAATATTGTTTTAATATTGTCTGCTTATCTGTATTATTGTGTTGCATTGTTGGAGATGCCTGTGACCTAAGATTTTCAACGACATAATTACTCTGTAGCTATGTTAGTAGCTACAGAATCATCCAGATCTGTAAAGTAACTAAAGGTACTAAATACATGTAGTAGAGTAGAAGTACGCCATTTACCTGTCTGAACTATAGTGGGGTAGAAGTACAAAGTAAAATAACATGTAAATACAAGTAAAGTACAAAAATTAACACACTATTAAATAAAAAGGCATGCACATCGTATTTAAAATAAAATAAAAAACGTACAGAAGTACACATTCAGGGGAAATGAGTAAGTAAGCAGTATTTATTAAATAAAATAAGTGTAGAATACTGTGTGGTAGCGGGTAGATTGCAGTGGTAAATCAATAAAGTTATATATATTGATATCAGACAATGATACTACAGATTATTCAATTATTAATTAAATATTTCGTTTCGTTATTGCATTCATTTGTATAGTACTGTATCATGTCTGTATCATCTTTTGTTTCATTTGTATTTTCTTTGGTTTTTCACGCTCGAAAAAAATAAAATACACTAAACTAAACTATATATTTACTTAGTAACATACAGATTCTTGTTCCAGTCTTAAAGGTCCCATCGTCATGGCCATTTCTACTGATCATAATTCCATTGTTGAGGTCTACTAGAATACATTTATATTGTGCAATTTTCCAAACTCACATTGGTTTCTCATACAGCATCTCTGTATAGTATGTGTATACACTGTCCTAAACGGCTTGTTGGAGCTCCTGCCCACTGATGTGATGAGCCTTTTTCTGATGTATTTGAAAAAAATATTCAATACATTTGGAAAAAAATATTCAATACATTTGGAAAAAAAAGCTGCCCAGTGTATGGAGGGTCATTACTGCCAACGAGACACACAAGAACTAAAAAAAGACAAATGGTGACTAAAAAGTGAAGTAAAAAAAAATGGAAGTGAGTCAGCATTTTTCCACTTTTGGTTTCTTCATCTGGACAGATTCTCTCTCTCCCCCTGCATTAACTATAATATACAGTATGTCTTGAATATAATGCAAGTAGTTTTTTGTTTATATATATATCATTATAATAATAAGGGAGGAATAAAAATAGGATGAAAAGTGTGTTTGTGCTTTTCTCTCCTGTACTTATGCATTTATTTCTGTCCACAAGAGGTTGAAGTGCAGCACTACCCCATGTCCTAAAATTGACAAATAAACCATATTACAATTCATTTCTATCCAAAAAAGTGACATAAAAGTAATTAGGGATGCTCCGATCGATCGGTCACCGATCGAGATCGGCCGATACTCACCCTCTACCGATCGATCGGTGCTCTCTAAACATGCCGATCGCGAGAGCAGATCGCATGACGTAGAATACATGACACTTTTCTCTGTGTGCGGCAAAACAAGCTCGCCAAAATGGCTTCACCGGTCTGGTATTATTTTAAGGTGTCCGAAAAAGACAGTAAAATAGCGGTATGCAACGTGAAGCAGAAATCCTGCAGCTCCGCCCGCCGGACCGGTGAGCGGAGCGAAACACACAAGAGTTAGACCTAACACACTTAGCTATTTTATCTACCTCTGGAACTAGCTAAACTAGTTATTAATATATTTATTCTTCACTGTCGGGTCACTCATTACTAGATCAGTTAGCTGCATGAGATACTGACAGGCTGTCAGGAGCGGGAGAGAGGGGGAGAGAGAGAGGGAGAGAGGAAAAGAGAGCGCTTCCGCTCATTTCTCCCGTGTTATTATCCAAAGTGAATGTAAACTTGAATAATGTACATAATTTGAATGTAATAATTAAGTTGATTGTTGTTTGTGGAAGCTCCAGTGAATGAGCATTAACTGAGTTGTAAACATCACTTTAAATGGAAGATTTAAAGTGATGTTTAAATCTTCCATTTAGGCCCCGCCCACTCGATCGGATCGGCGATCGGTATCGGCCGATACTGATTCCAGCGATCGGCCCCGAAATTGGCGATCGGAGCATCCCTAAAAGTAATCCTACATAACTTGCCAACACACAGTATGAGTGTATATCTTGTGCTAAAAGAGTGCATTGAGTTTCTCTACTCTTTACAAACCTTAATACGATTTTATTCGAGAGCATTATCCTGAATAACAACATCACACTGTATACTCAGTGTAGGAGCCAATTAACTGTGGGTATAAAGGTAGGAACCTATGCGTGTTGGTGAGAGGTTCCGCCGGAAGGCCATACAGTTTTTGACCACACACGGAGAGCACACACGGAGAACACACACGGAGAGCACACACAAACACCACACACAAACACGGGATTACAAGCAAAGGAACGGTATGGTGTAAACGGTAATATCGTGTGGTGAACATGAAAAGAAGCAAATAAATGGACTGTTTCAAACTGGAAACTTGGTTTCTAACATTTATTCAGCAGCAAACTTGTGTGCGTCAATTACACCCACCAAGCGGATCCTCAGAGGCTTAAAGCGTTGGCTTAGCCTCTACAAATAGTCAAAAACTTGCCTTTTTTGGAGTAACACAAGAGGACATTTTTTCGTTGCGTTTATGGAACGCTGAGAGCGGCTGCTCACCTTCTACCGGACGCCGAGAGGAGGAAAACAACACGCCGGCTGCACAGCTGTTAGCAGCCACCTGACGCCGAGAGGAGGACGGCTACAACTCGTTTGCTCATCTGCTGCACAGGAAGGCGACAGGAGCAACGCGCTGAATGGTGCCGGGAAGCTTTTCGCCGCTTGGCACGGAACTACGTTCATCTAAGGTTTAAATGGCCATAGGAATTAAGTTGTGTGCACACATAAGGGGCGTAATTCCAATGCATTGGTTGTGAAAAGGATGAACAATAAGCGCTTGTATTGTACTGATTGATTTGTGACAATCCGTTTGACTTTAAGACATTCAAATATGGAGGAGCGCTCTGCGGACATACCAGCAGCTGACAGCGCGTCAGATTACGCGCTGCCAGCAGCTGGCAAGCTGGATAGCGTGGCCGGCTGTAGTGATGCGCAAAGCACTAAGCGGGTAGTTAAACTCTCTGCCAAAGCACTTGCGGAAAAACTTGAGAGGTTGCAAAATGGCAGAAAGGCTAAGCTAAATAAAGCTAGCAAATTAAGAACAAGTATAACAGATTTGATGTTAAGTGCTGAACATGCTAAGGTTCAAAATGCTCTGGATGGTTATATTGAATTGTGTGTTGAAGTCAGGTCTATGCATGACACTTTAATGGGTTTATTGCCACATGATGAAAGAGAAAGACATGAAACATGGTTTAAAGCCAAAATGATGTTCAATGATGAATTTATTGTCCAAATCAAGGTGTGGGTTTGTGAAACCAAAGGTACTGGTGATAATAATGATGAAATCAATCCTGATGACAGTGTTTCTAATGTTGGTAAATGTTCAAACAAAAGTGACAGCAGTACAAAGTCAAGTACAACTTCATCTGCACAAATTATAGCAGCAGCAGAAAAGGCTGCAATTGTTGCTCGCATGGCAGGCTTAACTGAGAGGCATGCACTGGAGGAACAGGAGCTACAATTAAAGCTACAATTAAAGCGGAAAAAGGAAAAGCTTGAGTTGGAAACTGAGCTAGCTGTATCTACTGCTAGGCTAGCAGTTTTACAGGGTTCACATTCACGATGTTCCTCGCTTGCACCAACAAATGGAATGAACTCATACCTGGAAAAGGAAAAAAGGAAACTGGCATCGTTAAACATACTTAACCCCCTGGCAAAGGAGTATGATTCCACATCATGGCAAATATCCTCCAGCAAACCAACAAAGATGGACATGGGACCAAAGCGTATGTACAAAATCAACATTATCTGGGAACATCACATGGGTTGATAACTGGTGAATCAACTGCATGGGAAAGGCAACAGGAAAATCACCATCAGCAAATCAATCTAATTCCACCTGAAGGTTTATTCACGATAATGCAAAAGCAAAATGAAATAACAGCTGCACTGGTTCACCAGCAACGTTTACTGTCTCTACCAGCAAGAGACATTCCTATCTTTGATGGAGACCTGTTTCAGTACAAGGCTGTCATTAAAGCATTTGAACAAGGAGTGGAAAAGAAAGCCAGCAAAGCCGACTGCTTGTACTATTTAGAACAGTTCACAAAAGGACAGCCACAGGAACTGGTTCGTAGCTGCCAGCATATGGCTCCAGAACGTGGCTATATTGTGGCAAAGGGTCTTTTGCAAGAACATTTTGGGAACGAGTACAAGATCGCTGCTGCTTACATAGGAAAGGCTCTAGCTTGGCCAACAATAACAAAGGCAGAAGACATTAAAGCACTACAAGCCTATGCTTTATTTCTGCGTGGATGTGCTAATGTGATGGAAGAACTTCAGTACATGCAGGAGTTGGATATGCCCTCCAATATGAAAATGGTTGTCTTCAAGTTGCCATACAAACTAAGGGAACAATGGAGAAACAAAGCTCATAACATCATGGAAGCCTCAAACAACAGAGCTCATTTCATTGACTTGGTCAAATTCATTGAGAGGCATGTACGAGTCCTTTCTGATCCGATCTTTGGAGACATCGAGGATTCAGGACATAAATCAGTTGCTATCAAATCTTCCAACATGTTTCAGCCACAATCAAAGAACAGAATGAAAGGAAGTAGTTTTGCCGCTACAGTATTCCCAATGAGTGAGGTCGGAATTAAAACGACAAATAACTCAAAACCACAGGAGAGCTTGGTGTGTCATTGTTGTGATCACAACACTCACGTTTTGGACAGATGTAAGCAGTTCAGCAAAAGGAAGCACAGAGACAAAATTCAATTTCTAAAGGAGAAAGGAATTTGCTTTGGATGCTTGTGTATTGGACACATAAGCCGGGACTGTAAACAACGCTTGATCTGTGAGGTTTGTGAAAAGCAACATCCTACTGCGCTCCACATAAATACATCTAATGTGGAATTGGGACAAACTGCTAAATCACAAGCACCCCCTCAGACATGTGGACGTACAGGGGCCGGAAATGATGGCTGCATTCTTTCAATTATTCCAGTGCAGGTCAAGTCCACAAAAGGAAGTGAGATTATACAGACCTATGCATTTTTAGATCCTGGAAGCACAGCCACATTCTGCTCAGAAGATCTCATGCACAGATTAAACATCACAGGAAAAAGAACTAATTTTCTTTTGAAGACTATGGGACAGAAAAAGGTCGTTCCAGCTTACTCCTTATTTGGGATGGAGGTATCTGGTCTTGAGGGAAATAACTTTTATTCTCTTCCAGAAGTCCTCACACAGAAGCAAATGCCAGTAACCAAAGAACACATTGCTACAGCTGCAGATGTTAAGAGGTGGAATCATTTGTCAAAAGTTCATATCCCCAGCATAAATGCCAATGTTGACATGTTGATTGGAACCAACGCTCCCAAGATATTGGAACCTTGGGAAATTGTCAACAGTTGTGGAAATGGCCTGGCCCATACGCTATAAGAACAGTGTTGGGATGGGCCATCAATGGTCCTTTACATGGAAGCAGCAATGGCAGCGATGTTGAAATGGAGCAAGCTTCTGTTGTGGTGAATAGGATTTCTATTTCCAAATTGGAGCTCATGCTTAGCAGTCAGTATAATCATGACTTTAATGAAAAGCCCTCAGAGGAAAAAGAGATGTCAAGGGAAGACCAAACATTTATGAAAATCATGAATACATCTGCAACATTACAGGACAACAGGTACAGCCTGAAGTTGCCCCTTAAGACACCTGACGTCCTTCTTCCAAACAACGTTGCAGTTGCAAAGCAAAGGCTACTTGGATTGAGGAAAAGATTTGTGAGATTTGTGAGTAACCCAATATTGCATAAGGATATGCCAGCTTTCTGAATGGAGTGATTGAAAAGGGTTATGCTGAACAGGTACCAACACAGCAGCACTGTGGCAGTGGAAAATTATGGTACATCCCACACCACAGTGTTTACCATCCACGAAAAGGTTCTCTCCGAGTGGTGTTTGATTGTGGTGCCACATTTAAAGGAACATCATTAAACAATGTACTTTATCAAGGTCCCAATCTCACCAGTTCACTGCTTGGAGTTCTCACTCGTTTCAGGCAGGAACCTGTGGCGTTCATGGGCGACATACAGGCTATGTTTCACCAGGTCAAAGTCACAGAGGAAGACCGAGACTTCCTTCGTTTTCTCTGGTGGCCAGAGGGAGACTTCACCAGAGAGATCCAGGAATACAGAATGACGGTGCATCTGTTTGGGGCTGTCTCTTCTCCCAGTTGCGCTAGCTATGCGCTAAGGAAAACTGCTGACGACAACAAGTCTGACTTTTCTGCTGAGACTGTTGAAGCAGTTAAGCGAAATTTCTGTGTGGACGACTGTTTGATGGGTTTGGGCTCAGAGAAGGCAGCAATACAAATGGTTGAAGATCTTAATGCTCTCTGTAAAAGAGGAGGTTTTGTGCTGGAAAAATGGATCAGCAATAGTCGGGCAGTTTTGGAGACAATCTCGGAAGAGCAGAAGGCTAAGGAGCTAAAGGACCTGGATCTGGATAGAGACAATCTTCCTCTTGAGAGAGCTTTGGGACTACTCTGGTGCGTCGAGTCAGATTCCTTTAAATTCAAGATGGAAGTGAAACGGCAGGCTCTAACCAGACGTGGCATGCTGTCCACAACAAGCTCGGTGTATGATCCTTTGGGTATTTTGGCACCAGTCACTTTGCCAGCCAAGATAATGCAACAAGAGCTTTGCAGGAGAAGCTGTGGATGGGATGATGCTATTCCACCAGATATCGTACACCAGTGGAGACGGTGGTTGGAGGACATTAAGCTGTTGGCATCACTCAAAGTGGACAGGTGTATGAAGCCAAAGGACTTCGGTGAACCCATACACTCTCAACTACATCACTTTGCTGATGCCAGTGAAAATGGCTACGGGACTGTAACTTACATCAGGCTAATGAACTGCAAAGGTGATGTTCATGTTGCTTTCCTATTAGGAAAGGCTAGAGTTACACCCATAAAAATGGTGACCATTCCACGACTGGAACTAACAGCTGCTGTTCTGGCTGCCAGAGTGGATATGATGTTAAAATCAGAGCTTCAACTTCATTTGGATGAGTCTGTGTTTTGGACAGACAGTACTTCAGTTCTGAAGTACATTAACAACGAGGACAAGCGTTTCCACACATTTGTGGCAAATAGGATCACAACCATAAGAGAGGTTTCAAGACCATGTCAATGGAAGCATGTAGGAACCAAAGACAACCCAGCTGATGCTGCATCCAGAGGAATGAAGATCCCTGACTTTCTGAAGAGCCGCAGTTGGCTTGAGGGTCCCATGTTTCTTGTCAAATCTGAAGAGGAATGGCCTACATATTATGGCGGTGATGTCATATTGGATTTGGTTGACCCAGAAGTCAGAAAAGATACCTCGGTTAATATCATAGTCAATGGATCACTTGATGCAACAGACCAGCTCATGACTTACTTCTCAGACTGGAAAAAGCTCAAAGTGTCGGTGGCCTGGTTTATCAGGCTGAAGACAATTCTGTTGGAGTTGTGTCGTAAAAGAAAGGATTTGAATCCCTCTGCACAAGCTGGTCAAGTGAAAAGACTGAAACTCAAAGTCAACCCGGAGAGTCACATCTTGACACCTAAAGATCTCTTGGAAGCTGAGTTGGCTATAATACGCTACGGTCAGCAGCATAGGTTTAAGGATGAAATCACTTCTTTAACATCTGAAACAGGAACAGTTAGCAGACACAGTTCCATCTACAAGCTGGATCCGATTCTGGAAGATGGACTACTAAGAGTTGGTGGCAGGCTAAGCAAAGGAGCAATGCCTTTGGAGGTGAAACATCCACTGATCCTCTCCAAAGAGCAGCATATTTCCACACTCATCCTTAAGGACATTCATCAACTACTAGGGCACAGCGGTAGAAACCATACACTGTCTGCTTTGAGAAGAAAATATTGGATAACAAGTGCTAACTCTGCCATAAGGAAGATCATATCGTCATGCCACTTTTGCAGACGTTACAATGGAAGAGCTATGGAGCAAAAAATGGCGGATCTTCCAAAGGAGAGAATTATTCCAGATCTACCTCCATTCACCAATGTTGGAGTGGATTATTTTGGACCTGTGGAAATCAGAAGGGGCAGATCTACTTGCAAGCGTTATGGAGTGATATTTACCTGCTTAACAAGTAGAGCAGTTCACTTGGAGGTTGCACCCTCTCTTGACACTGACGCATGCATAAATGCTATAAGACGTTTCATCAGTAGAAGAGGTCAAGTTGTTCATATGAGGTCAGACAATGGAACCAACTTCATTGGAGCAGAAAGAGAACTAAGAGAGGCCCTCGCTGCATTGAATAATGAGAAGATTCAAGGAGCTCTAATTTCAGCTGGAGTTGAATGGAGTTTTAATCCACCAGCAGGATCTCATCATGGTGGTGTTTGGGAGCGCTTGATACGCATGGTAAAGCGCGTCCTCAATTCAGTTGTGCAGCAACAGATGTTGAATGATGATGGACTCCATACAGTCATGTGTGAAATTGAAGCCATTCTTAACGATCGGCCAATCACCAAGCTGTCTGACGATCCAAATGATTTGGAGCCTCTAACACCAAATCATCTTCTTCTTTTGAAAGGGAAACCAGCTCTGCCACCTGGATTGTTTGAACCATCTGACATGTATGTGAAACGTCGCTGGAGACAAGTTCAGTACATTTCTGATCTATTTTGGAAGCGTTGAGTGCGAGAATACCTGCCGTTGCTACAAGAGAGGCAAAAGTGGATCCAAAGGAAAAGGAATATAGTCGCTGGTGATATTGTAGTCATCATGGATTCCTCAGCTCCCCGCGGTTCCTGGCCTCTTGGCAAAGTGTTGGAGGTTTTTCCTGACAAAGGAGGACTGGTGCGCTCTGTCAAGCTACAGACCAAGACCAACATTATTGTGCGACCTATTACTAAACTATGTTTAGTACAGGAAGTGTAGGATGTGCATTTCTATGTATTGAAATATGATTTTTACATTTGGCTCCATAATTGTTTTCAATTGATACCTGTACTATCAATTAGGGGCTGGTGTGTAGGAGCCAATTAACTGTGGGTATAAAGGTAGGAACCTATGTGTGTTGGTGAGAGGTTCCGCCGGAAGGCCATACAGTTTTTGACCACACACGGAGAGCACACACGGAGAACACACATGGAGAGCACACACAAACACCACACACAAACACGGGATTACAAGCAAAGGAACGGTATGGTGTAAACGGTAATATCGTGTGGTGAACATGAAAAGAAGCAAATAAATGGACTGTTTCAAACTGGAAACTTGGTTTCTAACATTTATTCAGCAGCAAACTTGTGTGCGTCAATTACACCCACCAAGCGGATCCTCAGAGGCTTAAAGCGGTGGCTTAGCCTCTACACTCAGCATTGTGCAAGATGTATTGTGCTTCACATATACACATTATTAACAGTCAACATAACAGCATGTAAAAAAAATATTTATACAAAAAGTTTTTTTAAATATAGAAGCTGATGCATGTTCACAGGCAGCTTGAAGTCGCAGGTAATCCTCGACCGTCACAAAGTCCGTCTCCAACAGATCACAGCGGATGTTTTATTGTGTTGCATCGTGAACAATGACAGCAGACAGACAGAGAAACATAAATAAATCTTCAGAGCGAACGATGTTTCCTCAGCATTGCTCGAACCCGGCCATCAGAGAGAGGGCGAGAGACTCCACTGTAGGGAGGAGAAGCAGAGAGAGAGTCAGTACTTCATGTACATTATCAATAGCCGCTTTCACACCAAGTACTTTGCCGTACTTAGTTCCCAGTACTTAGTCCCGCCGAACTCTTTAGTCCCGTAACTGTCCTAGTAAATCGCGTTCACACCGGAATAAGTCCCTGAGGGAGGATTAAGACAATTAAGCTGCTTCTTCTTCTTCTTCTTCTTCTTCTTCTTGTTTACTGGCAGGCCGCAAACAACTTCACGGCGTATACTGCCACTCGAAGTCCCGGAGCCCCCCGGACTTCGGGTGGCAGTAAATCGCCACCGGAAGCCCCGGGTAAATCGCAAAAAGCGCAGACACCTCCTCATCACTCCACCGATACCGTTTTATTTTGTGTTGCCATAAGTTAATCTCTCTCCGTTGGTGCGTTGGGCTAATGCTAAAGCTAATAAAGCAAATAAAATTGCGGCTTCACCAAAAACTTTTCAGCGTTTTACGGGGCGTGGTTTGCAATTCGCCCAACCAATCAGAAATTGGAACCCTTTCCTCCCCAAGAAAGTACCACCGCTCTAGCAGGGACTGCAAAGGGGGTGAAAAGGTTCCCGAAAAAAAGTTCTAGTACCAGATCTATTTGGTGTGAACGCAAAATCCCAGGAACTATCGGAACTATTCCTGGGAAAAGTACTCATGACGCGCATTAAGGGTTATTGTAGGTGAAAAGTTATAAATGAAGGAGCTGTGGGTTAATTACAATATACAAGAGAAAAATAAGCACATGATATTCATCCTCTGATAATAAAATTGTGAGAATTCAATTTATAAATCTCTGAGTCACAATAGGCGCTTTCACACCGGAGTACTTTTCCAAGTATAGTTCAGAAAATGTTGCCTTCACACCAAAAAAATCCAGAACTAGAACTTAGTTCTTGCACCTTTTCACCCCCTTTTCAGTCCCTGCTAGAGAGCAGGTGCTTTCATGGGGAGAAAAAAGTTCCAATTTCTGATTGGCTGGGCGGATTGCAAACCACGCCCCGTAAAACTCCAAAAAGTTTTGTGAAGCCGCCATTTTATTTGCTCGCATTAGGGTGCATTCACACCTAATAGTCCGCTCTCTGGTGCGCACCAGACGACAGTTTGTTACATTGTTTCATTTTTCAGAAGGTTCGGTTTGCGTTCACACGGGCAAAACTCAAACGGACTATAAACTTTAAACACAAGTCATGTGAACGGAAATGCTGTTCAACCATTGGTTAAGGTGGTAAAAACGCAAATCCCGGCAATTTCTACCGGAGCCGCCGCCATGGAGCATCGGCACTTTCGGCAGGTTATTCTCATGCTGCTGTTAATCTGGAGATCAACAGACATATGATTATATAATCAGACAACGTCCGTTAAAAAACATTATAACACAATGAGAGACGTTCTGCAGTAAGGAGGGCGTTTCACCGACGACAGGTGTTCTTAATTGTATGTAGTTGACGGAGAATTGTTACTTCACACGACACTGTTCAACACTTCATTCTGCTTCACTCTTTAACTAAACAACCGCGGATTTTTGAAGATATCCGCATTCCTGTGGCACGTAAATACTACGCTTCCTATGTTTTGGTGCGGACTGCGTTCACACCAGCGATGCACCGCTCCAGAGTTCACAAGCAAGCGCTCCGAGACCACCTATTTTAGCGGACCAGAGTCCGGTTGTTTAGTTCACTTCAGGGGTCTCGGACTGCGTTCACACCGACCCAAATGAACCGCACCAAGCGGCTAAACACACCAGGGTTCGATTCAACCGGACTATACAAGGCAGGTGTGAACGCGCCCTAAACATTAGCCGCTTTCACACCGGAGTACTTTTCCCCGTACTTTTCCTGTTTAGTTCCTGGGATTTTGCGTTCACACCAAAAAGAGAACTTAGTTCATGAGAACTTTTACCCCCTTTTAGTCCCTGCTAGAGAGGTGGTACTTTCCTGGGGAGAAAAAAGTTCCAATTTCTGATTGGCTGGACGGATTGCAAACCACGCCCCGTAAAACTCTGAAAAGTTTTGTGAAGCCGCCATTGGATTCGCTGGCATTAGCATTATTAGCATTAGCATTAGCCCCGCGCACCAACGGAGAGAGACTAACTTATGGCAACACAAAAGAAAACATGGGAGCGGTGGATTTGAGGAGGTGTTGGCGCTTCAGGCGATTTACTCGGAAGGCCAGTCCCCAACTCCGGGGACTTCCGGCCGGGGACTTTGGATGGCAGTATACGCAGTGAAGTTGTTTACGGCCTGCCAGTAAACCCAAAGCAGAAGAAGAAGTGACATCAGCGGCTTCATTTTCCTAATCCTCCCTCAGGGACTTATTCCGGTGTGAACGCGATCTGTACTTAGTTCATCAGAACTAAAGAGTTCTGATGAACTAAGTACGGCAAAGTAGGTGTGAAAGCGCCTAATAAGTGTTTTTGGAAATTGTATAACTTTATAATCTCAGACATTAATCATGTTTTATTTTTCGTAAATGTGTGAGTTTTTCCTACAGAATGTAACCCCCTTAATCTAAGAGAATACTTAAGTTACCCCCACCCTGTTTAAAGTGGTAATTTTACAAGACAAATTACCAGTTGATATTCATTCTCTGATATAAAGTTGTACAAATGTACAAGAAAAATTTCTTAAATCTGCGAGAAATAACTCACAATTAATGTCTTTTTGGAAAACGTTATCTCAGAGAATACTCTTCTCATAAATACATGAGGTTTTTAAAAATGTTTACCACCTTAAAGGCTTTAAGGTGGTGAACATTGGAAGACTTTTATTTTTGCCGCTGCTTTTAATTGAACTATTCACATCTTAAACTGCACTGTAACTTTTATTCATGTGTTTTTTCATGAATACATTTTTGTATCTTTATTTTATTATCTTTGGTTTTTAATGACTGTTTTGGTTTTCATTTTTGTAAAGCACTTTGAATTGCCTTGAGGTGCTATATAAATAAACTTGCCTTGCCTTAAAGGGGACCTATAATGCTAATTTGGGTTAATATTATTATTTTTGCCATGATGTAAAAGGTCCAAAGATGGCAGCCTTATTATTCTGTACATAGGGTTAAAAACAAGCTGAAAATAAATAAGTATTTTTCTTTGTGTTTTACTTACAGTGAGGAAAGGATCCTCGACAGACGGCCTTGTTGAGAATTGTCACGAGGAACATGTGACAGTTTTTGAAATCTGATTCCATTTTATCGATGGACTCAATCCTGAAAGGAAAAAAAAAAAACACAATGTAAAAACAATCATGGAATTTTTATAATACAGCATTTTATTTGTAATGTCTTACTTCCAGGCTCCGAATCCGGCTTGCCAGCGGTCGGAGAAGATGAGGACCAGATTGAGGACTTTCATTATCGCCTCCTTCACAAAACTGACCTGAGAAAACAAAACAAAATTTGACAACAGTGAATATATTTAGTGACATAAATACATGGAGCTGGTTATTGTGAGTCACCTCAATGATGTATGTATGTAATTAAAGGTCACCTATTATACAAAATCCACCTTTTCATGTCGTTTCTACATCAACACGTGTCCCCTCTTCTTCATGTCTCTTCTACATCAACACGTGTCCCCTCTTCATCATGTCTCTTCTACATCAACATGTGTCCCCTCTTCATCATGTCTCTTCTACATCAACATGTGTCCCCTCTTCATCATGTCTCTTCTACATCAACATGTGTCCCCTCTTCATCATGTCTCTTCTACATCAACATGTGTCCCCTCTTCATCATGTCTCTTCTACATCAACATGTGTCCCCTCTTCTTCATCAACATGTGTCCCCTCTTCATCATGTCTCTTCTACATCAACATGTGTCCCCTCTTCATCATGTCTCTTCTACATCAACATGTGTCCCCTCTTCATCATGTCTCTTCTACATCAACATGTGTCCCCTCTTCATCATGTCTCTTCTACATCAACATGTGTCCCCTCTTCTTCATGTCTCTTCTACATCAACATGTGTCCCCTCTTCATCATGTCTCTTCTACATCAACATGTGTCCCCTCTTCATCATGTCTCTTCTACATCAACATGTGTCCCCTCTTCTTCATGTCTCTTCTACATCAACATGTGTCCCCTCTTCTTCATGTCTCTTCTACATCAACATGTGTCCCTTCTGTGTAAAGAGACTGAAAGTTTCAGGAACAAAGATTCTCTCTCTTTTTGATCCATTTATATAAAAACATGTCTGAAAATGAGCTGATCAGATTTTGGCCACTTTATGATGTCATAACGATGTTTTGGCTTGTGTAACCATTAGCCAATCAGCAACCAAGGTAACATACCTTCTGTGTCATGGCGAATACAGTCGCTGGTATATTTATGTCTGTAGGCCGTTAGCTTAGCCCAGTGGCTCTCAAAGTGGGGGGCGCGCCACCCCAGGGGGGCGCAGAGGCATGACAGGGAGGAAAAATGGTTATTAAAAAAAAAAAAATGTTTAAAGATTCAAAAAAATAAATAAAATAAAATCATATTTTGAAAAATTATTGATTCGAAAATAATATGATACAGTACTATTACGTCTGGGTCTCTGTGTTTCATTAAAGCTCGGCTCTGTGTGTGTGTGGAACGAGCCATTTTGTGTGCGTGCGCGAGAGAGAGGGAGAGCGAGAGAGAGAGAGAGAGAGAGCACCGGTACCGGAGATCGTTGATGTTAGCTTCTGGTGCTAGCGAGCTACGCCAACGGATATACGGAGTCTTTTCAACAACAAAGTGGAGGAGAGTCCTCTCCCGTCAGACTGAGAGGCTCAGTGAGCTAAAGGACTCTCAGTGTTATCTCAGTGGGTCTCAAACGTTTTGGTCACCATTAATGTAAACAATTATTTCCGAGGCACACGTTTATATGATCATTATAGTTGTAAAAAAATAAGAGAATAAATTAAAAACAGGCATGAAATACTATGACATTAAAACAAGAATAAAGTTTAAAAGGGGAGTGATTTGTAAAATATCCATAAAGAAAAAGTAAATCTGTTTACAGTTCTGTGTTGAGAGATGTATCCATAGATCTCTTCATTTTGACTCAAAGTGCACCAGATTGATGCTTTTAACTTCAATATTTAAAAATCTTCCCGGGGGAGCTTGCCCCCGGACCCCCCTATGTGAGGTCTCCAAAGGGGGGGCCTGACAGAAAAAGTTTGAGAACCACTGGCTTAGCCTGATCGATCCGATCTCTATTCAGAAAACACGCATTTTAAAAGGTTTGTCGCCTACCGTCTGTCTGCAGACTCGTTAAAGCATTAATTCATGGTTTTTACTAACCGGTATCAGTATGTTGTTACTTCGGCATCATTTTGAAACGTGTATTACAATTAAATCACGGTCAAATATGTTCATTGTGTTGTAGCCAGCGATTCTCTCACTAGTTTAGCATATTTAGCCCGGTTGTTGGCCCGGAAAGAACCATGATTTTGGAGGGCCAGAAAAACTGTGAAAAAGTACCCGTTAGCCGGAACTACCCCTAGTGGAAACGCAACAAAAAACGGGCCGGGTTTGGCACAGTACGCTTAAACCGTGCTACGCGCTGCAGTGGAAATGCAGACAGAGAATCAGCACTTTGGAAACAGGGCTGAAACAGAGGGGATTATGGGATATGGGATGTTTTGTATATATCTGAGACCTGTAATATATTGATGAAAAACAGTATAATAGGGGACCTTTAAAATAAAACATTTCATCATTTATGAATAACAAAACAAGATAACCGTGTGTACCTTCTCCCTGAGGAGGCAGCGGTCGTGGATCGTAGCCAGATATCTGTAGTGGATCTTGATCAGCTGATCCAGATCCTTGGCCTCCTGGACCTGGTGCTGAAACTCCAGACCCGTGCTGTGCAGAATCTGCAGAGAGACAACGCAGACACATTTAACTCTTGATATCTCTTTATAATCTGTTTTTAATTCAAAAGTATAATGGAATATGGCCCACACATGAAACTTGAGCTTGTCTTATATTGTACTTCTTAAATACAAATGTACAAATACATTACACAGTAGTATTCATGTGTTAATAAGACCACTTTTCAAATAAATTCAGTCAATTCAAGTTGGAAACATTTTCTAACATATCTTATACCTCATTCACACCAACGGTGTTTCAGGGCCGGTTCGGAGCTTGAAAAGCACCGGGTTTTCCTGTTCACACCGCAGCGGAGCAGCCTCTTAGCTCCGGAATCCGGTTCATTTCGAGCACCAAAAAATTGTCTGGCCAGAGTAAAAGCACCGCATACGTCACGCTTACGTCGAGGCGGGGGCAGGGGCGGGATCAACTCCTGAACAACAACAACAAGCCGGCGTTTTATCCAGTTTGTACACAACGATGGAGAAACTTAACAAGCAGCAGTGGTCCACTGAAGAGACCAGCTACCTACTGGGAATCTGGTCTTCCGAAGAGGTACAGAGGAAGCTGGAGCACAATCGGCCATTGTTGTTGTTGTCGGTGTCAGCTGTGAGGGGTTTGGTTTTATGAAGCAGGCACGCAAACGGTTATACGTTATAACGCAAACGATGACGCAATGACGCAGCACCAGTCGGACTCTGGGCGGTGTGAAAAGAGCCGGAGCTAAACCGAAGAGCCGGAGCTAAACCGAAGAACCGGTTCTGAACCTGAAAAGCTCTAGCACGGAGCTTGAACCGGAGTTGCGTTGGTGTGAATGAGGTTTTAGTTGATAAGAAAAAAAGCCCAATGACTTATTTAGAAGCTTGAAATACACCCTTCCTATTTCTCCTTATTATAATCAATCTGAGGCTTCTGTTTTAAGGGATGAGCTGCCAACACTCACAAGCATCACTTACCTACATTTGATTGATTTAGCTAACTTACAACTGAACTTATGAGGCGATATACCTCTAGTGAGTGGCTCAGCCCTTCGTACATTTTTCCGTATGTGGTCCTCGGTGAAAAGGTTTCGGACACCCCTGCTCTACAGTAAATAATAAGATGTGTGTTCTCACCCTGGTCATGATGTAGTTGTGCAGGCTGTTGACAAAGTGCATGAGTTTGACTCGGAGCAGACACATCCTGTGGATCTGCTGGTTTCTGGAGTCTTTGACCTTCACCTCCGCACACGCTGCGCCCTCCTGCTTCTTAGAGACGTCCTCGAAATCTGAAAGATACAAAACATATTTCACAGATTAGAAAATCACAATGAACGTTTACTGTGGAGATGTTGCAAGTCTTTCAAGCTGGTATTTTTGCACAGTGAAAGAAAAAGATAGGTCTACATCAGGGGTGTCAAACTCAATTTCAACGCGGGCCACATTAGAATTATGGTTGCACTCAAAGGGCCGGTGGTAACTTTAAGACTATATAAATATACATAGATAATAAATATAAAATAATGTATAATTTTACAATATTTCCTCTGCATTGGATTATTATCGGATAGGGTAATATCTTCATAATTAACTACGTCTGAAAGCAGAAGTCTAGGGCAAATCATTGCAAGTCTCTTCAGTGTGCATGGCACAAAATGAGATGCATTGTGGGACATGTAGTTTATGGGCAACGTTCTCCTGTAAAGCGGCACGTAACATTATAATAAACTTATTATATTCTTTGCAAGCTCTTGTGGGCCACATAAAATGAAGTGGCGGGCCGGATTTGGCCCCCGGGCCTTGAGTTTGACACCCCTGATCTACATGTTTCAATCCAAGCAAATATTCTGATCCAAACACTAACACACAAATGTTGGTTTTTAACATTTCAAAACATGTTCGTTCTGCACACAAAAGGAGGCACACACACAGTCAAGTTATATTCCTTAAGAAAGTTGATATACTAAAAAAGAACAAGTCATTTTTCACGATCATTCCCTTCGTACCGCTGAAGCGCAGTTTGTCCAGGCTGTATTTGGCCCATTTGATCTGCAGCAGCAGCAGAAACACTTGGTTGTAAATCTTCTGACACTCGGAGCTGATCACGATGTCCACCGGCCAGGGAACCTGAGGGGAGGGAACTCAGTGAGCAGCAGATCGAAGGTGCTTTTTAAAATGTTATTTAATACATGTGTGATGCTCACCTTGTAACACAGGGTTAACACTTCTAGGTTATTCACTGGATGCTTCTTCCTGGCAGGGTCCATGTTCTCCAAGAAGATGGACAACCTGTAAAATACACGAGTGTAAAATGTACTGTTCGATGATGAAAAATACCTTTTCTAATCATCGCATCGTACATCAATCTTTTATGACTTTTTAAAGTGTGCTTACCTCTTTATTTAATATGTTAGTCCATTTTGTTAGGCCTTTTGTCTGCTCTATTTCTTTGCTGTAAATAACCTGCTGTGGGATGAATAAAGAATTTCTGAACCTGCCTCTCCCTCCCTGATAAATAGGCTGCCGCAGTACCTGCTGCTGTCCTCCGGGTGGCGCTGCCCCACCGCCTCCTGCAGCTGCACGTTGAGGAAGGACAGCTGCTGCCAGCACTCCTTCTCCTGCGCCTTCTCAAAGATGGAGGTGTAGAAGTCGTACATGGTGTCTCCGGCCTCCAGCAGGAAGTAGTTCCTCATCGCCTGCAGGTATTCCAGCAGCCTGCGGAGACATCCAGGGAGAACAAGGATCAGGGTTAAGGTCGCATTTATTTTTCTCTCAGGGAGGTTCCTAAAGGATAAAATGACCCTCAGTATCAGCCAGGATCAGAGCGGTTGGAATAGATCAGAGATGTTCAACCACTGTGCCGTGAGAGATTTCCCAATCTTACTAAATCGGTCCAAAAAAACATGATTTGGTTCATGTTAATAATCTGCCATTGTTGAGCTTCTGTGCCTGCAACATACTTTAAATAAATACTCTTCCATGCCAGTAAATAGCAGTTACAGGGTGTATGCAGGAATCCTGAAATCAGATGTAAAACCTTTCAAGACCTTTTTTAAGAGCCTTTCCGTACATTTTAAGACCTCATCGCCACTTGGAGTTCTAACCGGTTACCTTGGCGACACACTCTACAGACTGTAGAACACAACCTCTTTGGACCATTTATATACTTATTGAAAACAAGCTACAAAATGTAATACCTTGGAAAATGCCTTTAATACTTTTTAATAGCCTTAATTTTCGCTAAATTGATTTATCAACTTTTAATACTTTTTAAGACCCCGCGGACCCCCTGAGTAGGTCGCGCAATAATGACCGTTAATTTAGGACATTAGCATTAAGTGGTGCGAGGGAAAGGTTGTGGGGGCAAGACAGATTCACATTACACTGCCTGCAGAAACAAACAGGTAACAATTATGAGAAAAGCCCAAGGACAGAGCTCTCAAAACTACTGAGCAGCTGAAATCGTTACTTGAATGAGATACTGGTCATTTAATGTCTTATTTGTGCTCTATTATGCTACAATGTCATTTTGTAACTTTTTTGGTTGTCGGTATGTAAAAAATGTACCGCAGCTCAAAAAAGGTTGAGACGATCCTTCAGTGTCAGTGCAGTCTCTTCTCTTAAGTCCTGTTGACTCCTCCTTCACTTCTTTCCTAAACCCCATGATGTCACTGAGGTTAAGGAGAATAGGTTAGGCAAAGACATCGGACCTGGTTTCTTAGACGATTTGTCGGCAGTGCTACGTACTTGTAGTCCTTCTTCAGGGTCTGCATGAGGTTCCCGCAGCACTCGATGTACCTCCTCTGGATGTGCGGGTAGAGGCAGGAGCGCAGCGTGAGCTCGAACGTCTGGCAGGTGACGGCCTGCGACGAGCGGTCCACGATGAAGTCGCCTCCGGAGAAACGCTCGTGGAAGTCGCTCTGCTCCAGATACAACCTGAGGGGAACACATTCAAACTGTCAGGATTTATCAACACCCCGTCGGTGTTCATTAACAGGTCCCCTATTATACTGTTTTTCATCAATATATCACAGGTCTCAGATATATACAGAGCCTGTCTCTGATTGGCTGAAACACCAAACAGATCATTGCAGCATTACCCATAATCCCCTCTGTTTCAGCCCTGTTTCCAAAGTGCTGATTCTCTGTCTGTTACTTTAGATGAAGATAAGGAGCCCCTCCCCACGCCCCTCTGAGAGAGATTTGGTTACAAAGAACTCAATGGTGCTCTAGGAGGAGATTCAGGTGATAAGGGGGGGGGGGGGGTTACCTTGGTTGCTGATTGGCTAATGGTTACTCAAGACAACACATCGTTATGACATCATAAAGTGGCCAAAATCTGATCAGCTCATTTTCAGACAGGTTTTTATAGAAATGGATCAAAAAGAGAGAAAATCTTTGTTCCTGAAACTTTCAGAGTCTCTTTCCACAGAGGGGACACATGTTGATGTAGAAGAGACATGAAGAAGAGGGGACACATGTTGATGTAGAGGAGACATGAAGAAGAGGGGACACATGTTGATGTAGAAGAGACATGAAGAAGAGGGGACACATGTTGATGTAGAAGAGACATGAAGAAGAGGGGACACATGTTGATGTAGAAGAGACATGAAGAAGAGGGGACACATGTTGATGTAGAAGAGACATGGAGAAGAGGGGACACATGTTGATGTAGAAGAGACATGAAGAAGAGGGGACACATGTTGATGTAGAAGAGACATGAAGAAGAGGGGACACATGTTGATGTAGAAGAGACATGAAGAAGAGGGGACACATGTTGATGTAGAAGAGACATGAAGAAGAGGGGACACATGTTGATGTAGAAGAGACGTGAAGAAGAGGAGACACATGTTGATGTAGAAGAGACATGAAGAAGAGGGGACACGTGTTGATGTAGAGGAGACATGAAGAAGAGGGGACACATGTTGATGTAGAAGAGACATGAAGAAGAGGGGACACATGTTGATGTAGAAGAGACATGAAGAAGAGGGGACACATGTTGATGTAGAAGAGACATGAAGAAGAGGGGACACATGTTGATGTAGAAGAGACATGAAGAAGAGGGGACACATGTTGATGTAGAAGAGACGTGAAGAAGAGGGGACACATGTTGATGTAGAAGAGACATGAAGAAGAGGGGACACATGTTGATGAAGAAGAGACATGAAGAAGAGGGGACACGTGTTGATGTAGAAGAGACATGAAGAAGAGGGGACACATGTTGATGGAGAAGAGACATGAAGAAGAGGGGACACATGTTGATGTAGAAGAGACGTGAAGAAGAGGGGACACATGTTGATGAAGAAGAGACATGAAGAGAAGGGGACACATGTTGATGTAGAAGAGACATGAAGAAGAGGGGACACATGTTGATGTAGAAGAGACATGAAGAAGAGGGGACACGTGTTGGTGTAGAAGAGACATGAAGAAGAGGGGACACATGTTGATGAAGAAGAGACATGAAGAGAAGGGGACACATGTTGATGTAGAAGAGACATGAGGAAGAGGGGACACATGTTGATGTAGAAGAGACATGAAGAAGAGGGGACACATGTTGATGTAGAAGAGACATGAAGAAGAGGGGACACGTGTTGATGAAGAAGAGACATGAAGAAGAGGGGACACATGTTGATGTAGAAGAGACATGAAGAAGAGGGGACACATGTTGATGTAGAAGAGACATGGAGAAGAGGGGACACATGTTGATGTGGAAGAGACATGGAGAAGAGGGGACACATGTTGATGTAGAAGAGACATGGAGAAGAGGGGACACATGTTGATGTAGAAGAGACATGGAGAAGAGGGGACACATGTTGATGTGGAAGAGACATGAAGAAGAGGGGACACATGTTGATGCATAATAAAAATATAACTCGCCTTGCTGCTTAACATCCCTCACATGAATGTAACATCTTACCTGGCGAAGTTGATGGCCAGCAGGGGGTCGTGCACGTCTTCTATCTGCAGGTGCTGCTTGATGATGGACTGCATCTTGATCAGGCTCCTCCTGGTGGCCTGCTGCTCCGTGACGCCTTCTGCTGGAGAATCCTCCTGACTGCAGAGCCGGGACTGCACCGACTCCAGGAACAGAGTGTACAAACTCTTCCTCTCTGCGTCTGCAACACAACCATCACATATCAAAGTCAAGTTCAATCTTTCAGTTTGTGTGTACAGACAGAGAGATGGAAATACCGTTTCCCACAATCACGAATACAGAAATACAAATATATATAAAAATATGTATATACCTCTATATCAGTGGTTCTCAAACTTTTTCTGTCAGGCCCCCCCTTTGGAGAAAAAAAAAAGTCGCCCCCCCCCCCCCCCCCAACACAAGATTTATTTTTGGGGGTGCTGTGGGGTAGCTTGACGTTTCATAGAGGGTGCTCAAACATTTAGGGTTTCCCATTAATGTACCGGTCGCTACGCTACTGCAACATTCCCCATGCATACGTACCCGCAACTGTTACAATGAAGGCTCGATAATCAGCTCACGGCATATAGGTGTAAGCAGGGGTAAAGTGCTATTTTTTATAGGTGGTGTGTGGACCTCACAGGGGGGTCCGGGGGCATGCTCCCCTGGGAAGATTTTTAAATATTGAAGTTAAAAGCATCAATCTGGTGCACGTTGAGAGCAACATGAAGAGATCTATGGATACCCTCAACACCCATTTGAAACAGAACTGTAAACAGATTTACTTTTTCTTTATGGATATTTTACAAATCACTCCCTTTTAAACTTCATTCTTTTTGTACTGCCATATAGTATTTCATACCTGCTTTTAATTTATTCTCTTATTTTTTTATAACTATAATGATCATATAAACGTGTGCCTCGGATATAATTGTTTACATTAATGTCGACCAAAACGTTTGAGACCCACTGAGATAACACTGAGAGAGTCCTTTAGCTCACTGAGTCTCTCTCTCTCGCACGCACACAAAATGGCTCTTTCCACACACACACACACACACACACACACACACACACACACACACACACACACACACACACACACACACACACACACACACACACACACACACACACACACACACACACAGCCGAGCTTTAATGAAACACAGAGACCCAGATGTAATAGTACTGTATCATATTATTTTCTATCAATAATTTTTACAAATATGATTTTTTTTTTTTTAAATCTTTTTTTTTTAATAACCATTTTTCCTCCTGGTCTCTCGCACCCCCCCTGTCATGCATCTGCGCCCCCCACTTTGAGAACCACTGCTCTACATACACAATCAAAAGACACATTTATACTTATGCACACATTAAGACATAAATAAAAGCACAACAATCAATATATTCAAAATAACAGTCACTTCAATATTTGTAGAAAATGTACATTAGTAGAAGACTGTCCATAGCAGCGTAACAAAGTGTCTGGTGCTGGATGTGTGGGGTGTTAAAGTCCAGTGGGGGCAGGGGGGAGAGGAGGGAAGGAGGGGAGAGAGTTCAGCCTCCTGTATTGTCGTTATTCACCTTGTTAGAATAAAGGTTCATCATTCAAACATAGTGTTGTTTTAAATGTGCCCGGACTGCTTTTTAAACATCAGCATTGGCTCATGATTTCACTTCATTGAAACCCTAAACAGTTGAAGCCTGACCACTGACCTCTGCAGGATTTCTCCGTCGGCTCCCTCTGTGTGCGGTCCAGGTTTTTGAGCAGCTGCATGGACTTCCCGGCCATGATGATCTGCTTGAGGACGGGTTTGAGGAAGGACACCATGGTGAGCTGCTTGCTGCCGGAGCCCGGGTCCCCCCCCGAGCTGCCGCTGGCCGCGTCGCTCAGCTTCTCCTGGCCGTCCGCCGTCTCCGACACACTGTACAGCGTGTAGGTGGCGTACCAGAAGTCCCTGTGGTTCACCGGCACGTCCTTGTTCCTGAGCGGGAGACAAAGGAAATCTTAGGTCATGTTTTTATTTTTCAATAACGTGTTCTTGCTTCTTTTTTTTTCACAATATGCAAGTCCACTCTTTCTACTTTAAAGGTCACCTATTATGCCAAATCCACTTCTTCATGTCTCTTCAACATGTGTCCCCTCTTCTCCATGTCTCTTCTACATCAACATGTGTCCCCTCTTCTCAATGTCTCTTCTACATCAACATGTGTCCCCTCTTCTCCATGTCTCTTCTACATCAACATGTGTCCCCTCTTCTTCATGTCTCTTCTACATCAACATGTGTCCCCTCTTCTTCATGTCTCTTCTACATCAACATGTGTCCCCTCTTCTTCATGTCTCTTCTACATCAACATGTGTCCCCTCTTCTTCATGTCTCTTCTACATCAACATGTGTCCCCTCTTCTTCATGTCTCTTCTACATCAACGTGTGTCCCCTCTTCTTCATGTCTCTTCTACATCAACGTGTGTCCCCTCTTCTTCATGTCTCTTCTACATCAACATGTGTCCCCTCTTCTGCATGTCTCTTCTTCATCAACATGTGTCCCCTCTTCCTCATGTCTCTTCTACATCAACATGTGTCCCCTCTTCTTCATGTCTCTTCTACATCAACATGTGTCCCCTCTTCTTCATGTCTCTTCTACATCAACATGTGTCCCCTCTTCTTCATGTCTCTTCTACATCAACATGTGTCCCCTCTTCTGCATGTCTCTTCTACATCAACATGTGTCCCCTCTTCTCCATGTCTCTTCTACATCAACATGTGTCCCCTCTTCTCCATGTCTCTTCTACATCAACATGTGTCCCCTCTTCCTCATGTCTCTTCTACATTGACATGTGTCCCCTCTTCTTCATGTCTCTTCTACATCAACATGTGTCCCCTCTTCTCCATGTCTCTTCTACATCAACATGTGTCCCCTCTTCTTCATGTCTCTTCTACATCAACATGTGTCCCCTCTTCTGCATGTCTCTTCTTCATCAACATGTGTCCCCTCTTCCTCATGTCTCTTCTACATCAACATGTGTCCCCTCTTCCTCATGTCTCTTCTACATCAACATGTGTCCCCTCTTCTTCATGTCTCTTCTACATCAACATGTGTCCCCTCTTCTTCATGTCTCTTCTACATCAACATGTGTCCCCTCTTCTTCATGTCTCTTCTACATCAACATGTGTCCCCTCTTCTTCATGTCTCTTCTACATCAACATGTGTCCCCTCTTCTCCATGTCTCTTCTACATCAACATGTGTCCCCTCTTCTGCATGTCTCTTCTACATCAACATGTGTCCCCTCTTCCTCATGTCTCTTCTACATTGACATGTGTCCCCTCTTCTTCATGTCTCTTCTACATCAACATGTGTCCCCTCTTCTTCATGTCTCTTCTACATCAACACGTGTCCCTCTGTGGAAAGAGACTCTGAAAGTTTCAGGAACAAAGATTCTCTCTCTTTTTGATCCATTTCTATAAAACCCTGTCTGAAAATGAGCTGATCAGATTTTGGCCACTTTATGATGTCACAATGTTTTTGTGGCTTGTGTAACCATTAGCCAATCAGCAACCAAGGTACCCCCTTATCACCTGAATCTCCTCCTAGAGCACCATTGTCTTCTTTTTAACCACATATCTCTCAGAGGATGTGAAATGTGACGTATGAAAAACCTCGCTCGGCCTTTGCTTCATACCTCTGGATGATGAACTCTTTGGCGGGGTCGAACAAATGTCCGTAGAAGATCCATTCATCCACGATCTCCAGGTACGGTCTGACTGTCTCCGTCCACAGAGAGAACAACAAGGCCACCTGAGGGGAGGAACACACAGACATGATCAGAAATACAGAGTGTTCTTTCAAAACACATTTTACATCGAACCAATATTGTGGCCAATATTCAAAACTGACTAAAGCCACATACAATGATTCTGCTGGGAAAGGACTTATTTTTAATCTGAAATTAAATGACTATTTTGCACAAACAAAGCACTGTAACCATTAAAAATGATTGTTTAAAGTATATTTTACCAAATATTCATGACATACATATCCCTTTTATGTTATTTACATGTTCATAAAGCATACACATTATCCAATGTTAACATCTGCCTGTTCTAAGTAGAGATCGTTGATTCTCTGAGCTTTCTATAGATAACTCACGGCCTGCTCCGACGCCTCCCCCACGCTGTCGTACTCGATGATGGCTTTGTACAGCGTGTTGAGCAGGTGGGAGGCTCGCACCACGTTGGGGGTCTCGTGGGGGACCTCGGCGACCCCCGTGCAGAACACTTTGTGCAGGACTTTGATCTGAACCAGGTAAGGGTGGAGCCGCTCCAGAACCGCAGACAGGGTCACCGTCTCATCTGCAACAGAGCAGAAACAAACCACTGATGTTACAAGAAGAAACTACCTGTCATTTATTTTACCACCGTGTGTATTGAACTATGTTTTGGTCCAATGTTGAATATTATTTAAAAAGAAAAGCGCAACATATATTTTTTAATCTTTTAATGCCATTTTATTTCTAGTTCTGAAATATATTGGACTGTTTATTTCTGTCTCTTAGTTTCTCTTATGTACATTGCCTTGTGTTCTTTATGCTGCTACAACACAAACATTTCCCAAATTGGGATCAATAACCTACCCACCCACCCACCTACCTACCTACCTACCTATCTATCTATCTATCTATCTATCTATCTATCTATCTATCTATCTATCTACCTACCCACCCACCCACCCACCCATGTAAAGCTAAATAAACATCATTATTAACTGCAGCAAAAGACCGGAAATCATCTGATTGTGTCTGCGTCTGGGTCACTCTCCAGCCCTCCTGTGAAGTAATGGCAAAAGGATATAGGACATTGGAACATTAAAATTGCCATTACATTAAGTGAATTCGCACTCGAGTGAAACTGGACAGTAAGAATCACCTCACAATGGATTAAGGATCGTTTTCAACGGACAACAATTGGATTATTGCACAACCGACACCGTCATTCCGGATCAGCTGGACAACGCACCACAATCAACTGGAGATTGTCCCCACCTGCGCTCATGAAGACGGCAAATGGAGACGCCGAGAGCCAAGGCTGGGAAAGCGGCCAGGTATGTGCAGCATTAAAACTGATTGCAGTGGCGAGCCGTCAGGGCCCTCAGGCCTCTTTGAGCGCCTAAGATATTCTACAAAATAATATTTAAAAACATTAAAATATAAAGATTTTTTAAATATATTTTTTTAGTTATATTTTTCATTAGTTTTACCAAAATAACTTGATTTAATTGTATTTAAAATAACATTTCCAAAGAAATAAATCCTTTGAATCTGCATATTCAGTTTGAATGTGAAGGGTTACATGAAAGAAGCTCGTCTCTGCGAGTTACTGGGAAGAGAGGAGCTGATTGGTGGCCCAGCTATAGTAACTCAACGAGAGAGTAAGGTCAAATGACAGTACAATTGACCAATCATATCTTCCCTCTAAATGGGTGGGGTTTTTTCTAAGTGCGTGGGTTTTATTATCGCGGACTTTATGGATCGCTGTGAAGCTTTTCTTGTTTCCATAGCAACAACAACTTCCTGCCAACAGCGTAAACTCGCGAAAGTAACAAACACAATGCAATATCCTTTTCCATTTCAAAGAACACAAATTGGGTTATTTACAGGTGTTGTTTTGTGTGGTAGAGGGTCGCTTTCATCGATGCGTTTTGCACCCCGGCCCGTTGTTTTGATATTCCGCTGAAGTGTACGCTGTGACGTAATAACTCTTCTTTTTTTTTTTAGACGCTTTTATCCAAAGCGACTTACATACTCAATACTGTGGACAATCCCCACAGGAGCAATTTGGGGTGAAGTGTCTCAGGGACACAACGATATGCTGACTGCAGTGGGGTTTGAACCTGTGCCCCCCTGATCCGAATTCCACTGCGCCACAGCCTCCATCTATCTATCCATCCATCTATCGATCACTGCGACACTGTTTCACCCCCCTCTTAACATCCTCCGCTCACCGTTGCAGATGATCTCCCTCTCGATGGTGGTCAGCTCCTCTTTGAAGCTGGTGAAGTACTTGTTGAGCGCCCACACAAAGGCCTGGTAGGTCCTGAAGGGCGGCTCGGAGGCCTTCTTTGAGCCGTGGGAGGAACCGGAGCTGGGGGGGCAGGGCTCGGAGCTGTAGCCCGTCACCTCGTCGATGAACCTCTGCAGACGAAACACCGCCTGGCCGTACACGGCGATGTGTTCCAGCACCGAGCGCAGGCAGTTCTGCAGCACAGACGGGAAAGACCGCGTCACACAGTGGGAAATAACACTTGTATTGAGATACAACACAAGCTATATTAGACCTGAGCTTACACTGGTCAGGTGAGTCACCACCACGTTGTTCCTCACTATCACTTTTCCATCGTGGTGTTGGAATATAAAGTGTTTCTTAACCCCGGAGAGAAGCCTGCAAAACAACACCCACACACACACTTTATGTTTCAGGAAGGGGAGGATTTAGAGTGTAACACAGGGGTTTAGCCTTTGCAGACCATTTACATGCAAAAACAACAACCACAACTGTGCAGCATTGGATTCACAGTTTCAATGTCAGGTTATAAATGAAGCTTGAAACCGTTCTGCACAGCTCTATAAAAATGTCCAACCTGTGCGAGAGCAGGAATGATTTCCTTGTGAGTTTGAACAAAGAGCACAGTCACACAGCGTCATCACATCTCACCACAGTGTCTCCCGGATGACTTGGGTCTCCGTCACAAAGGCCTTTTCTTCAGGCAGATACAATGGATCAGTGTTGTACAGGTGCTGATCCCTGAGAGGAGAGACGCTGACTGTTAGCATTTATAGTCATTTCAACTTATTGTAATATTATAATAATTGTATGTTTGCTGTGAAGCACTTTGGTAAACCCTCTGTTTTTAATATGTGCTATATAAATAAAGTGGATTGAATATTGATACCAGCTTTGAAATACTATCACTAAGTAAAATTGCTATACTTTAGGGAAACAAACATAATGGCAGGTCAATAAAAAATGTTAAACAAATCTATAATATGGCCAGAATTAAGTCATAATAAATCATTTAGCCTTTAAGAAATGTAAGTCATATTATAAAGTAAAGCTGTATACTTGTATGTCTACAATACGTCTTAATATCATGGGAAAATGTGTATATATCTACCCATCTGAAATAACACCTCATTATATTTCATTTGATATGGCCTATGGCATATTGAATATTGATGCTATAATTAAACATGACAAAATGGTATGTTATATATATTATTAAACAAGATATCATATTTTGATAGTAAATTGAAATATCATGGTAAATAATATTCTGTATTTTAGCTGTATACCAATCCTAGGAATCACGACTAGACCTTTTTTGGGGGGAAGTATTTTGAGAAATGTTATGGCTATATTCCTTTTAACCTAGTCATTGTACATTTGGCCCAACTAGTTTTCTGAAGCTCATTTTGTATCAGTTTTCCTGCACATGCATCCCCAGCACGGCTGCAAGTGTTGAGTAAAAAATAAATTAAAATAAAGATAAGTCTTACCACACGTTGAGGAGGTTGGAGTGTAGATGTAGGCTGTGAGGAAACCGAGGAGCGTGAGTGACCCAGTACGGAGTCACCACGTTCTGCTCCAGCCAGACCCGGGCCCCCGGCTCCCCCACTACAGAGACACACCGTGGGGTTATTTTAATATTGTCAAACCTCGTTATGACATCATAAAGTGGCCAAAATCTGATTAGCTCATTTTCATATAAATGGATCAGGACAAAAAGAGAGAGAATCTTTTTTTCCTGAAACGTTCAGAATGCCTTTACACAGAGGGGACACATGTTGATGTAGAAGAGACATGAAGAAGAGGGGACACATGTTGATGTAGAAGAGACATGAAAAAGTGAATTTTGCATAATAGGTGACCTTTAAATGTAGACACACTCTCCATGTTTGTGTGTGTCGATGCACTGTGATGTGTTTGCACCTGTCCATGTGACAGGAACCGTCTTGTTGTTGTTGTCCTGATCCTCCTGCGGTGTCCGGTCCAGCTGGATCCCAGAATCCTCTCTGCTGATTGGCTGCTGGCTGTCCTCGTCCTCGCTCTCCTCCTCAGACCACTCCTAAAAAATCGTTTTAATAAGATGTTATTTCGATAGATAGACAGATGCACTGATTATAATTTTCTTGGCTACTGCAGATTATTTTTTAGATTTTTGCCATTTTCAAATGTCTGACACTTTTTGTTTCTGAATATTTTCTTTAACGGAAAATTCGTAAACATAACACTGACTTTAAAATTAAATGTAAATCTTCTTTCTTTAAAACTGCACCGCGTTACAGGAAAATGTTTCACTTAAATTCATCTCAATATCTGCACCAGGTTTCATGACATTTGTTTTAATCCATCTGAAAAATCTATGAATATCTCACTTTTTCAAAAGATTAAGAAAACAAGATTCTGTACTGTGTATATAGTACTATTATAAAGAGTCAACTTTTAATCATCTATCTTAAACTGTGTATTTATTTATTCAATTATTTATAAAAAAGTATTAATTGATCGTTTCCCTTTTTCTCTCTTTCTGATTCACTGTGTTAATAAAGCCGTTGAGAGGGTCTATTTCGGCTGCATTGCTTACTTTGCTGTTGATTTAAAGCTCCCACACACTTACGATACAATACACTATATTCAGCTGTTGTAAAAATTGATGTCAATAAAGAGTGGGTTTTGTTATTAGTAACTCACAGGGGTGTCTGGGTATGGTCCATCGTCTATGTCCTCATCCTCCCTCAGATATTTAGCCCAGTCGAAGTCGTCTTTTGTTTCTGCAGACACAAGAGGAAGCGATAATTATTACCATGGACATTTAAAATAGTTTAAAGAACGAAGCATCTGTGAGACGTCGACTCACCGGCCTCCTTTATCCTGGGTCTCTCGATAAAGTTTGTGTGCAAGGGGGACTCCGACAGGAAGAGCAGCAGGGACACGAGACTGTAGTGTGCATCACTCTGGGTAAAAACACAACATGTGAATAATGTGTCACGTCTTTTGCGGGCCAGGAGAAAAATTAACTTCACTAATGATTGAGTTTTCTGTCGGCCCACGTCTCCTGCCTACCTTTACTCCATCTGTGTTAGGCAACGGTGAGTTCAGGAACTCTTCAGTCAGCGTCGTCCAGCTCTCTGCTTTAACCACGTCTGAGTGCACCATAAGCTTCTCGTAGATTCTGGAAAACACAGCAGCAGAGAAATGCAATATTTATTCAATTACTGTAGCTTAGAGCAATTTGCATGCAACTATATACATATACAAATGAAACTTTTTGATCCACTACAGGTATCCAACATATTTATGCTTTTTTAGAGATAACATTAGAATATTTTTTTTTTTTTAAATCAAACCACTCTTTTTCATTAAAAGCCTCACATGTGAGGGTTTTTTCTTAATATAAAAGTGTGTAATAATGTGGAGATGTTGACTACTTTCTAATTTCAATTTTTTTATATTTGTACAGTTTAAAGTCAGCGCCAACTCAACCAACTACAACAATAAAATCCTGCTTGTACATGATAAATACAGTATTAAGTTTGGGTGTGAGTCATAGGGGACATTTGTATGCATTGAAAAGTATTTTGTATTATACTTTAAACCCATTTCCCTCATGAAACTTAGATAATTAGAGTCAATATTTGTACTGTTCTGTTGTAGTAGCCTAAATATAATGAAGTATATAACCTACACTACTTCCCTAACACTGATTATTAAAGCAAATCCTTCATTTGTGGAATAGATATTGTTATGCTCCTGTAAAAGACAACAAGAGCAGCACTCACCCACTTATACTGCGCTGGACCTTGTGGCTGTCCACGTCCAGGAAACGATGGAACCTGTCAACAAACCACATTGTTATTATTAGCATCACATTAGCATGCTAGCAGCTAACAAGCTAGCTCCTCGTCCCTTTTACCTGAAGTTGGACCAGGAAAATTTGAGGGCCAGCTGAAAGTTCTGGTCTTCCTCGTCCTCCACCCCGGAGATACATGCTACCAGCCTCTTAGTTTCCCTCTCTGTCTCTTTCTCGAAGGTGGTCCAGTGCGCCATGTTGTTGACAGCAGTTAGCTTCAAGTTAGCATGTAGATGTAGTAGATTTAGCTGTCTGTCAGTCCTGTTGATGCTGCAAGCTATAGAGCTTGCTCGAAATGTAAAATGTTAGATAATGACATCAGCATAATGATGTTCGTTGCAAATGCATGATAGTCTGAGCTATTTCTCCTCTCATTCATTCAGTACGGAGCGTCGTTGCCTCCATCTGACAACAAACTGGGCGCATGCGCAACACCCAAGAGAAAGTAGACATTGTTTTCACTTGTTTAAAACTTTTAATTTGGGTAAGCGATGATTTGTTTTGAACTGATGATAATACACTGTCGGGTTAAGATAGTATACTCTATATAATATATACTATAAATACAATGTTGTTCACATGGAGCACTAGTTTCGCACAATCTCCCAGAATTCATTGCACCGGTTAGGTTACGGTAGAAGGTCTCCTTTAGACACTCTTACCTACAAGGCTCTTTGATATTTCCAAATTAACGGTACTATCATTATGCATTGCTTACATGTTAACATTTTTAGTTAAAACTGTAAACGTGGGTACGTTCAATGCCTTATGATAAAAATACATGACTGACTAAAAGCACTAATCAAAAGGACTACGTATTTCTCTTCAATCTCCCACGATTCCTAGCACTACTCAAATCGGGTTACAGTTGGTGGTAGCCATTGGACCCTCTTCTCTAACAAGATTCTTTGATATTTCGGTATATGATATAATGGTTCACATAATTTTTCACAGCTAATTTAGCACAAGGTACAAGAGACAGTACAAACTATTTATTTTCTAACGGTCATAACTATTACAACACTGTTAGGGTAGGTAGTATCCGTTGGGCCGTCTTTTCCTTTAAGACTCTTTGTGAGTTCTCAATCTCTTTAGTTGTCGACTGTATAAGAACCATGCCAGCACAACCTACGCATTTTTAGGGCCTTTTATAACGGTTTTTTACATCATGTATTTCGCTGGGAACAAGTAAACGAAATCATCTGGTAGTTTTGTCTTTAATGGGGCGTGGTTAAAACCCACACACACTCCCCCCCCCCCCCCCACCACACACACGCACACACACACACACACACACACACACACACACACACACACACACACACACACACACACACACATATCTCCACTGCAGCTCACAAAACGCAGAACCTCCAAAAGGAAACAACTGTAGCCTCCGGAGAGGAAATGAAGAGGCGGTTGCACAAGAAATACCTGGTTTTGATCCTGGCATACACAGGTTTACTTCTGCTAATCCCCTACGTGTTGGATTACGGGGATAAATCCGTGCACCACAATAACAAACTGCAGCAGCAACAGCCCAGATGCCCAGATTTGGAGAAGCTTTGGGATGATAACGGTAACGCGTCGGAACAGCACGCCGTCAACAGGAGCCAAACTCGGATACACATTTACCTTCATGCCACCTGGAGAACCGGATCCTCGTTCCTGGGGGAGTTGTTCAACCAGCACCCCGATGTCTTCTACCTGTATGAGCCCATGTGGCACATATGGCAGGCTCTGTACCCGGGGGACGCTGGAAGCCTGCAGGTCTGCTTACTGTTTTTATTATTAGTGTTATTCCACTCATGGACATTATTATAACCAGTGTTACCGTGTCAACAACTGTAATCGGTAGCCTAATCAGAGTCTCAACATATAAAAGTAACCTGATTACTTTCCGTTACCTCAATATCAAATGCAATGCAAATAAATACAAGAGCAAAATGAATGTGAGGTTTTTCTACATCAGCCTATTGTGTAAAACACCGGTTTCCAACGTTACTTCATCTGAGAGCTACTTTGAAAAAATGAAAGGGGCCAAGAGCTACTTGCATCACATCGTTTACATTTATTCACATAGCACTCATCAGCTGAATTAAACTACTTTTGTACACGTGTGAAATTGCAATACCCAAAGTTTATATCACACATCTTAACTTCACATCAAGGTCCAAGAAAACGACAATTTCGCACATAATATTATGGCCCACAATACATAGTAAATTCATCACTGAAAACTCACATAAATGTCCAAGTAAAAACAGAACAATGTGACCGTAAAAAAGAAGAAACCAAGATATTTAGGTTAAACAATGTGCCCTCTTAAATTACAGTAAATGCCTACGAACGGTTTAAACATACTGTTTTAGTTGAATTAAAAACAAACTCGGACTTTTTGTTCAATAAATCAGGTTTCATTTACAATAAAGAAGAAGGAAATTAGTCAATACATCAATCTTGTAATCCTGATAGTAATCCCCCTTTTTAAACATGTACCAGTAATCTGATTACACGTTTTTTTATGTAACTGTAAGAGAGAGGAGCAGGGAGGAGAAAGTCTTATTTTACCCCTTACTCAAAAATAGACTGTGTCAATCACAGCGGCTTACCACCAATATGAATATGACTATGACCTTGGACCCTCACATAGGACAAGGAAACACCCCACAGTTAACGGGAGAAAATGAAACCTTGAGAACAGCGGGAGGAACCCTCTCCCAGGACGGACAGACATGCAATAGATGTTGTGTGTAAATTAAAAAGATAATACATTTACAACATAGCTAGTCCAAATGCTTGAAAATGCATGTGTCTAATAACAAGACGACGAATCCAGGTACCTCAAAGTACAGAAAAACCCATTCTAAATGAGATTTGAAAACAGTCGAAGAGAACCAGAAGTGGGAGGTAAAGAGCCACTTCTGGTTCTTTGCTTTTTAATGACCGTTTTCAAATGCCATTTCATAATTTGCTTTTCACTGCTCTATTTCTTATGTTCTAAATGTTTTTCTTTTTTGTAAAGCACTTTGTTAAAAAGGTGATATATAAATGTCCTTGTCTTGCAGGGCGCGGTGCGGGACATGATGAACGCCTTGTACCGGTGCGACTTCTCCGTGCTCAAACTCTACGCGGGCTCTCAGAACATCACCACCTCCTTCATATTCGGCTGGAAGATGAACAAGGTGATCTGCTCCGAGCCGCTGTGCGATGCTCACAAGAGGCACGACATCGGGCTGGTGAAGGAGGATCTGTGCGCAAAGTGCAAGAAGAGGGACATCAGAGATCTGGAGAGGGAGTGTAAGAAGTACCCGGTGATGGTGATCAAAGGAGTCCGTGTGCTGGATCTAAGCACGCTGGTTCCTCTCATGAAAGACCCGGCGATCAACCTGCAGATCATCCAGCTCTTCAGAGACCCGCGGGCCGTGCACAACTCCCGGCTGAAGTCCAAGCAGGCCCTGGTGAAGGAGAGCATCCAGGTACTAACGCATACCAAAACATCCCATGGCTCCAGCGTCTGTGTGTCAAGAGGTGCAGCTTTTCCTTTCAGGCTCTGGGAAACACAGCAGGCAGTGTTGTGGTAAATACCTGTCGTGTAATATAAGAGCTTTTTCCTCTGGACAGAACACAGGGATTTTAGCCGCTGCAGACCATTGACATGCACACAAACCTGTATACCCCACTACAGGCAGAATAAGGCCCCTTGTTAAAGTAAACCACCAGACTCTATCGAAAACATTTGTAACTTCAGCTTGCAGAACAGGAGTTGCTTGTTTATCTCTGCCCTCGTTAATTTGTGACTTTTGCTTTTTAAGAAAGTTTGTTTTGGAGTCACACAATAACACAAAATAACTAACTGATCGAGGCACCGTAAACAAAAGCATCGCATGCAAAACTCACTTCAAAACATAAAAACAACCCCTTCAGGGTAAAATAAAGCACATTTATTCAGGCCCCTTTTTAAAGTAACCCTCCAACCCGGAGTAAACAACAACAGGCTCCACCACATTTGTTGTATTATTATTATTATATAATATCTTGCAGGTGCTGAGGAGCAAGAAGCAGACGGATAAATACAAGCGGCTGCTGGTGCCGAACAACAGGGTGAACCGGGCCGAGAGCTACGTCTCCAGCGCCATGGAGCTCATCTGCGACAACTGGCTGAGCGACATGATGCTGGTGCTGAACGCCCCCCCCTGGGTGAGGAGGAACTACCTCCGGGTCCGCTACGAGGACCTGGTTCTGCAGCCCATGGAGGAGCTGCAGAGGCTCTTCCTCTTCTCAAACCTCACCAGCTCCCCGGCGCTGGACCGCTTCGCCCTCAACATGACGCACGGACACGGATACTCCTCCGACAAACCCTTCCTCATCTCCTCCAGGGACGCCAAGGAGGCCATTTACGCCTGGAGGGAGAGGCTGAACGTGGAGCAGATCCACCAGGTGGAGGCGTACTGCAGCGAGGTGATGAGGCAGCTGGGCTACGACAAGAACAGCGGGGACAAAACCACATGAAGAGGTGCAACGCATGGGTGCAGGTGAGCAGAGGGGGGGGGATAATCTGATATTTAACTGCTATCAGAGCAGCCACAGTCTAGAAATACTCTGTTACGTGTACACGTCCTTAATTCAAAATCTTGAAGTAGTCATAAAATACGTAATGTACCAAAAGTACCATAAACTACAGCAGTAAAAACATGCTTTTACATTAGTGCCTGAGCAATCACCTCATGTTATATCATATATTATAGTACAACAGACGTAGTGGACGTCTACATTATATTTCTAATACTTTAAACACATTTCCCGTATCATCATACTGAAGAAGCTTTTACAATGCAATACTAGTAGTAAAAGTACAAGTAGCGATGATGGCACAGGAACTATTGATTTATATATATTTTAGAATATATAATGAATGTACTGTTCGGTTTATTTTGCACTTAAGTTCTTGATTAAATGACAACATACTTTATATTTGTGAGGTATTTAAGTCACGCAGGAGTTTGCAAGCATATACATTAACATGTGATTGTTTCATAATATATATATATATATATATATATATATATATTGAATTACCAAAATATGCCAATTAGCTTAAGAATCTTACAAAGAGATCAATACAGTTTTATCTTAACCTATATTTTTTAAAGTATTTATTAGTTATATTATGCATTATGAATCTGATTGAAAGCAAGTTACTAAAGCTGTCAGATACACAGTGCAATAAAAAGTACACGATGTACTTTCCAGTTCACAAAGTGGATTAAACCCAGCAGTGAAAAAAGGGTTAAGATCCTCAGTTTGACAGCGAGACAGAACGAGCGTTTTAACGGTACGCTCAAGTTAGAGCAGGAAGTCGCTGTTTAACAGAAACCGCTCTGAGGCTGACCCCTGACCTTTGACCTCTCGCTGCCAATTGAAACCAGAGCGTGCATCGGGAGGATCCGTAAAAGATCACTCTGTTTTCCATTTCACCCGGCAGGCCAACCGCTCGTGTTCAACACATAACACTCAAACATATGTACACAAATAATAAGTTATTACTCCTTGAAGCGAAGACGAACAAAAGCAGGTTTATGCTGATCGAAAAGCTGCGAGGCAATTAAATTAAAGAGCACTGTTCACACACACGTCACTGTTCACACACAAGTGCCTACATGGTTTAGGGATAGACCGCATGCAGGCTGACTGGAACACTGATCATTTCATTTCTACTGTTTTCTTAAGATGCAGTTTATACCCCCAAAACATACAGAAAGTAAAGAACAAAATACAAATATTCAATTTTTCCTGAACAACGATACATGTACACACGAGTGTTGTTATGTCAGGTTCATATTTCTATTTATTTATTATTTTCTATTACTTTTATTACACATTTCCATCACCTTTTTAAAAAACATTTTACAAATTGTTATCCTTTGACTGCTCTACACATTTGTTTATCGTCTGTTATAATCTTTTATTTTGTACGTTCAGTTCAAACTGAAACTGAATATTACATTACACGTCACTTGTTAGACGCTTTTATCCAAAGCGACTTCCATACTCAACACTGTGGGCAATCCCCACAGGAGCACTTTGGGGTGGGGTGTCTTCAGGGACACAACGACATGCTGACTGCAGTGGGGTTTGAACCTGTGCTCCCCTGATACGAACACTAACGCACTAGCCCACTACGCCACACGCCTCCCTGAATACTGATACTTCAACACAAAATAAGACACAACATAATTTGATGTATTTTAGAGCCTTCTGCAGTTTCTCGTAGTGTTTGACCTTCACTGTGCAGAGGCAGTGTTTTCTTCCATCGGCTGAGGGCGAGTGTTTCTCTGTCAAACGTTTGCGTACACGTATACACAAGAATGATTTAGTGACGTCACAAACAGATGGCGAGCCCATTCATGTTGCAACGAGCAACTTTCACAAGTACGAGGAGGAAACCTTAAAGAGGCCCTACTCTGCTGTTTGGTGTGTCCCTCTCCTGTAGTGTGTTATCCAGCTTTGTGTGCATGTAAACGGTCTGCAAGGGCTAAAATCCCTGTGTTCCCTCTAGAGGGAGTTTCTCTCCCCCTTGCTTGAAAAGCTTACATTGGACTCCTGTGTTTACTTCCTAAACATAGTGACATCACTATGTAACACTCACGCTCCTATTGGCCAGTGCTCCAACACATTGTCTGGTTTCAGACGGAGGGTGAAAAGAGGTGTTGCAGCACAGGCAGTATGAGACAAATAAAGAGCTTTTTGAACATTAAAGCATGGAGACATGTCCCAGGAGAGACACTACATACAGACACTACATACACTATGAGCTGAATATGTCTCTTCAAGTCCTCGATGCAATTTTGGGTTTGACGTCGTCTGAACAGGACGTCGCACGCTCACTGCTTGATAGCGCGAAGGTCCGTTTGCACCGGTTGTTGAACAACATCGTTATGGGGAAATGCAAGTCTGCGTCCAAATGGTTGGAAGATAAGGAGGAAGGACAATCAATACTGTATATAGTCAATGTGAGGTAAAGTGTGTCGCCAAGGTAACCGGTTAGAACTCCAAGTGGAGATGAGGTCTTCAAATGTATGGAAAGGCTCTTAAAAAAGGTCTTGAAAGGAATTACATTTGACTTCAGGATTCCTGCATACACCCTGCTACTATTACTATTATTACCCTATTATCTGCTACCTGTCATGTAATGATGGACTCTGCTCTTTTGTTATAAGCAAGGCAAGACAAGGCAAGTTTATTTATATAGCACTTTTCAACACAAGGCAATTCAAAGTGCTTTACAAAAAATGAAAGACATTAAGCATTAAAAAAGAAAAGCCAATAAAATAAACATTAAAAGAAAAAATCCATGGATAAAAGTTACAGTGCAGTTTAAGATATGAATAGTTAATTAAAAGCAGCGACAAAAAGAAAAGTCTTCAGCCTGGATTTAAAAGTAGTCAGAGTTGCAGCGGACCTGCAGGTTTCTGGGAGCTTGTTCCAGATGTTTGGAGCATAATAACTGAACGCTGCTTCTCCATGTTGAGTTCTGACTCTGGGGACAGAAAGCTGACCCGTCCCTGAAGACCTGAGAGTTATAGATAACAATCATAACCTATTAATGTGTCACCGTGTTGCTGTTGCAATAGGGAGTTCTAGAGAAAGAGAAAGGCCACCGATAGTCATTTGTGTTGTGCGACTTTTGCGTTTTAAGAACGTTTGTTTTGGGTTCACCAAAGTCACACAATGACTAACTGATTGAGGCACCGTAAACAAAAGCACCTCCTGTGTCCTGCACGGTAAACTGATTTATTTAATGGAGTCTCGTGGCCTGGTTGTTTCTCCAGACTTCCGTCGTGCTGACCACCATCTAAACCGATGGTGAAGCATCGCATACAAAACTGACTTCAAAACATAAAAACCACTCCTTCGGGGTAAAATAAAGCACATTCATTCAATTCCAGGCCTCCAGCAGTGGCATTTTAAACACAAGTAAGACCACTGTAGCAGATTTTTAGAGCCTTTGGAGCGAAGCAGTCTCAGAAATGTTCCCCCCTCCTTGATGATCCACTGATGTGGTTTGATAGAGGCCTCATTGTTTCCTCCTGGCAGTGCCGCCTCCTCTGCTGGACCTCGGGGGGCTGGCAGACCCTCCTCTGAAGGGGGTCATTGTGCACGGCTGTCCATGACGGGGCACAGCTCCCTGGTTACCACCAGCTGTCAGCAGCAGCCTCTCCAGCAGCTGGCCGCCTGACGGGGGGGATTCATGTCTCACTGACCCCTCCATGACTCTGATAGTGCTGCAAATATTGACTAAAAAAAATTGCCAGAACAACTACGGTTGAGAGTATGGAGGAAATCACATATCATGATCTTTTTTTAAGTATTTTAATCTTTTTATTTGTTTTTTTGCAGACATGGTACTTTCAGCACATTATACAAAGTACAGGACAATGTGTCTGTTAAAGGAAATGGCTTCAGTAATGTGGATTTATGGGTAAAGTGAAATATTAGTACAGTTCAAATAGTTTTCAGTTCAAATATAAGAACTGTCGTGCAGCTTTTAAAGCCAGAAAAATACAATTTAGAAAATATTACTATATGATCAAATCAAGTGTATGTCTTGTTGCATATTAATGTATCACTTAAATATTCATATCTGTTGCCCAGCTCCAGACACAGCTTCTCAAAATCTAATGGGACATCGTCAACAATCTTAAATCAGGCTGTTGTTTGGTCTATAAAAGGTCACATTTGCCCGTTTTGTCCAAACTAGAGTTAAAAATCCCAAAACAATAATAGGTTGCAAAGTATTTCTTCAAACTGTTATATTTGTTGAACTTCAATCCCAAAAAGAAGAGCAGCAAGTGATTTAATTATTGTTTAGTCAATGAAACGTCTAAAAATGGCCGTACATATTTCACAGTAAAACTTGTTACGGCCAAAATCAAACATTTTGTTTTGTTTACAATGATTTGACCGAGAGTAGAATAGTATTGTTTAATTTGAGAGGCTGTGATCGGAGAATATTGCATTTCCTTCACTATATCTGCTTGAAAAATGACTAAATCTGTGAAGATAAATGTTCCGGCTTTAGACTCACTGATGGAGCTATTGATGGAGATCTCATCAATCATATTGACAGTTATTTTCAGTGTGCAGCTGTAAACTATATCCTGAAGAATGTATTTAAATCCTCAGTTGACTCTTTATTTTCTCTTGCAGGGGCCTGGTGTTCAGCGCTGAAGGCAGAAGGTGGAATAAGAAAACGGGCAGCAGGAATGTGCTCCGCTGGGAGAGTCGAGCCCTACAGACGAGGAGGCTCGACGAACTGCGGGAAAAACAAGGGGAGCAGAGGAACTGAAGAACGGGGGAGAAGGCCGCTTATTTTGGCAGTGTTACATGTTTAACACCTTTCAGACAGAGAGGGTGTGGGAGGAGGAATAAACGCTGGCCAGCCTCCACCCTTCTGTCCTTTTTAGTAGCACTAATCCTCCTCAAATCCCCGGCAGCCGAGTGCCATAAAAATCCCGAGATGGCGACGTCGGAGCGGGGGGTGCGGAGAGTCGGTTCTCTCTCACCTGCGAGGCTTATCGCGCAGACAGTGCGGTAATCTGCAGCATTACTGACACTTCGCTGTAGCTGGCTCTCTAACAATGCCAATGAAGTGCTTTGAAAGAAGAAACTACAGTATGTGTGTGGAAAAAAGAGGCCGGACTGAGGAGCCGGCGTCCCCCCCCCTCACCCCCCGGCCCCTGAGGAATCCAGACACCTACAGCACCCCGCTGACAAAACACTCACGACGTCACGAGAGTGTGAAATCCTCTAATATCACACGGACGTGTCTGGAGGAACTTTCCGAGCAACGTTTTCACAAACACACGGTACTGATTCTTACTGTTTTTATAGTTTTTATCTATAATGTTTAAAAAATGCTGCGACATGCCTCTGGGTTAAAGATGGAGGAAGTGTTCCAGCATCAACGTGTTCAACTTCAGAAGTTGGTTCTGTAATGGTTCTGCGGGGGAACCCTGCAAGAAATAACTTTTAGATTATTTAAACTCACCTCAATGTTTGTAAAAAATAGAAAAGAGAAACATGTGTGTTATTGCTATTCATTGGGAGGAACCTTAAACAATATGTAATCTTCTCTCAATCAATGGTGGTACAGGAATGAGTCCTAAAACCCTGAGCATGTTAGCGTTACTGAAGCTTCTATGTGTCCTAAGAGTGGTGTCTAAATGAGACAACTAAACGTCATCTTGCCGACCATTAGCCGCCTTTAGCTTAGCGGTGGTGTCGTTTTTTATAGCCTAATGTTAGCTTTTTAATTGTTTTTACTACTTCATGGTTAAGGACAGTAAATAAATCAGTTGGATGTCGGAGTTTCTCCCTTTACGCTGTTCGGCCGCTGCTGACGTTTTTACAGTTTTGTTTTTTTTGACATCATTGAGGTTTTTATTAGAAGCCAAATTATCCGCAAAGGTATGGAAGCCCATTTCCGCCACTTGAAAAAAATAAAATCCCCATGAAAAGTCATAATTATGAGATAAAAAAAGTCGAAATAATGAGATAAAAAGTCATAATTATGAGATAAAAAGTCATAATATTGAGATAAAAAGTCATAATAATGAGATAAAAAGTCATAATTATGAGATAAGAAGTGCGCATGCGCTGCAGTGGCGCTGTCTTTAAAGGTCCCTTCATCACCTTGCTGCTCTCCACCATGCAAACGGCATCTAGTCCTAAGGTAACTATTACAGGTGACTTTTGTAAATGTTAGATGTTACATATAGCCTATATTGCAGCTAAACTACAACAATGCAGTTTATAGCTTTGACATTACCTGTTATGAATATAATATAATATATATGCCTATAGTTTTGTGGTAACGTTCACGGGTTAGAGTTAGGCTAGCAACTCACAGCAGCAGTATGCCTACACTATTGTCATTAGTGGCGTGAACGTTACCACAAAACTATAGGCATATATATTATAGTTCATAACAGGTAATGTCAAAGCTATGAACTGCATTGTTGTAGTTTAGCTTAGTTTATTATGACTTTTTATCTCATTATTATGACTTTTTATCTCATTATTTCGACTTTTTTATCTCATAATTATAACTTTTCATGGGGATTTTATTTTTTTCAAGTGGCGGAAATGGGCTTCCATACAAAGGTCTCCTACTCTGCAGAACAAATATTCTATGGTACCGCTACAAGCTAAAGGACGTTTTCCAGCATCCACGTGTTCAACTTCAAAAGTTGGTTCTGTAATGGTTCTGGGGGGGAAACCTGCAAGAAATAATGTTTAGATTATTTAAACTGACCTCAATAAAGAGTTTGTAAAAACTAGAAAAGAGAAACATGTGTGTTATTGCTATTCATTGGGAGGAACCTTAAACACACTAATATTGTTATTTAATGTAATGTAGTGGGGCAGGAATGAGTCCAAAAACCCTGAAATGAGTCAGCAGGTCTGTGGTTAGCTTTACGCTGAAGCTTCTATGTCCTAAGAGCGGCGGTCTAAATTAGATCCTTCCGAACATAAGCTGCATTTAGCTTAGCAGTGGTGTAGTTTCTTTATAGCCAAACGTTAGATTATTACTTATTTTTACTACTTCATGGTTAAGGAGGTTTTAAAGCGGTAAAAGTATCAGTTTGATGTTTAAAATCAGAGTGTCTCCCTTCATGCTGTTCGGCCGCTGCTGACGTTTTTGCAGCCAAGTTCTCCTATAACTACAGATCCAGAAGTCATTGAGGTTTTTTTATCAGAAGACAAATTATCTGCAAAGGTCTCCTACTCTGCAAAACAAATGTTCTATGGTATGAGAACCGCTACAAGCTATAGGCTAGCGTTTGCTCAGTTAGCTCCTCAGATCAAAACCCTTCTTTCGGTTAAAAGCACCAAAGTGTGTATGGTAAAGTCGTGGCTAAAATCTGGATAAAAAGTCTGATGAAATCTTCTGACAGCTGAAGCATGCTCAAAGGGAAAACAATGCCAGTACAGGAGACAAGAGGAAACGTTACCTTCCTTTCACTGAAACTATACAATACTACTAAATATATAACATACAGCTATAGTCGTTTTGAATGCAGACATGTTTCATATTATCTTTTGATGTATTGGCTGAGTTATAGAAGGGTCTAAAACATCTGCATTAGGTTACATGGCTCTTTCACTGTTGATTGGTATGCATGGGTAACTATTTTGAAATTTGAATGTAGTCTGGTCACCGGCTGAGATATGAATACAATACGGACCTGCGGGGATTCAATTCAAGTATTAACACCTTATAGTTTAAAGTAAAAAAAAAAATACAAAGGGTTTGAATGGAAATTAGTGTAACTGCAATCTGACTAAATACTGCATTCTGGGGCAAGAAAATACATGCACATGGACAGAAAACATTCAAAACACCCATTTAGGAGTATGTCTAAGTATGTCTTGTGTATGTAGATTTCTCCTAAATTCACAAAATTAGCATTAGAAAAAGCTTAATTTGCAAATGGACATACTATTTATTTCAGAAAGAATTGTCTTAATGTCAGTAATGGAATGGGAAAGTTTCACGGTGATATAATTGGGTACATTTCAACCCTATCCCCTCCCCTCAACCGTAAAGAATGCAAAACAAATATTATCCCAAACGGGTGACTCGTCATTTTTATTGACATGCAGACCATGGTAGGTGGAACCAGTTGCTGCAAGGACAACAGGTGCACACATTAACAGTTGAGCTACATCTCATATTTATCCGGTACAGAGTGCATGTAAATATAGCAGCAAGACAACTGACAGCACAACAGTCTGGAGATAGACACACATGAAGGTTAAATACGTCCCGCCGGTGTCCTCTGCTCGAGGTAAAGTGCCAAAAACTCTGCGTCTTTATTTATCTGCAGCCAACAGGGTTCATTCATCTGTGAGGGTCTTTTTCTGCATGTTGCTATAGATGCAGCCAGAATTATAAGGAAATCCTCCAACGTACTTGGTCAGGAATTACATTTATTTTTTAGGAAACATATCTGCTGTGAATAAATTGTATGTAGGAACTGTGTAACAATTCAATAATGCTGAAGAGAAACATGCATGAATCCAAGGCTGCCGTGGAATAGTCTTTTTCAAGTGTCTTCTGGCTCGTTGAGTTCTCTAAATGCTAATGAAAGCTGCTCAATGCTATCGACCTTAGCATAGGAAACAGACACATTACCAAAGTGATCCATGAACCCTGAAGCAGAATTGTTTTTCAACAAAAGTTTGGATAAAAGATTAAAATATCTTAATCCACATAAATCACAGTTTCCACTGAAAGAGAAAAAGGGAGCACAGAGCCTCTTTTACATACAGTATACAATTGCTTAATAAACTATGTTATATTAAAATGAATAACCTATAGAGTGGCTTAAATTGCCAAACATTTATAAACAGACCTTATGGTGCGTACAATAAATACTGTACTACAAAAATAATAAAATGTAGCTGTTGCTAGTTAGCATGTATGGCTAGGTGTCTCACTGTTTTTCACAGTTAGCTGACTATCATCAATGTTGGGTGATTTGAGTGTTATTTATACAAGGCTGTTTTGTACTTAATAATATGTTGGATTATATTTGATATCTCAACATCACTCCACATTGATCAGGGTTTTCAATGAAAGAGAAACTTAGCTTTTCCACATATGAAACTGTGTTGTTTTTAAACTAGGACAACAATAACCATGGAGCAGCTTCAAGTGCAATATATAAACAGACCTTATGGTGCATATAAAACATACTGTACTATTAAAATAGTAAAACATTGCTGTTTGGGCTGCACGATATTGAAAAAAACTCACATTGCGATATTTTTTTCCCCTGCGATATATATTGCGTTTTTTTAACTATATTTAACCGGATGAAGGATTTTAGTCACGGACATCTGGATCTTAACTGGTTGACTCATCATACCTTAAGTCATGATCTAACGTGTCATGATAATGCATGTTGCTTACCCTCAAATAAGGGGGTTCATCTGTGAATGAAGAAGAGAAGAACCTTTTTGTATCCAAAATAGTTCCAGATGGCAGATGTTGCTTTTCTTTTTGGAAGTAAATCTTCATTCTCCCCGGTATTGTCCTCCTGGTCCTCGCTCATTTTTGTGTGTTTTGATGGTCTGCTGTGATCTGATCAAGAATGATTGTGATTTGCTGTGCATGCAGAGCCTGCATGTCACTCACTCAAGAACCCCTGACATGAGAGCCGCGCAAGTTTTCCTTTTGTAGCAAGCAGCAAAATAATTGTAACATGACGTGTTTGACTTAATTTACCTACTTAATATCGCACGTCCTAAAAAAATAAATAATAATAATAATGAAAAAAATTAATAAAATCGCACGTCCCTGCGATGAATATCGCGCATATCGCGGTTATTGCCATGGCACGATATATCGTTCAGCCCTAGTTGCTGTAGCTAACTCGTTAGCATGTATGAATAGGTGAAGCACAGTGATGTAGCACAGTTTAGCTAGCTAGCGTGATTGCAAAAGGACTCCTGGGTTATAGACATCAATGTTGGTGGATTAATGTTTTTTTGTTTTTTACAGAAAGACTGTTATAGTTGTTTATAGTATCTTTGATTCATGTAATATGTATTTTCAGATAGATTTTAGTATTTGAAATGATTTAAAACATCAAAACAATAACCATAATATTTATCCATCCATAATATCTTTAAATCAGGCAGTAACTCTGAGGACCACTGACCTAGTTCATAGACCATGGATAGAAAAACAAATTATCTAAAGACATTTTGAATGTATAGAGCTATTTATCCAGAAAAACGTATACGTTTACTTGTATTTGTTTACAAGCCTGCCTCGTCCGGTCTTAAGGACATTCATATTCGAATATATATATGCACCACATTTTATCCAAAATAAAGGGGATAATGCTGGCCCACGATATTCTGCAGCCGGAATATTTTTAAATGAACCCCGCAGGAGAAGCACCAGGCTTTGAAGCCAATTTGATATAGTGCACAACCGTGTAATTAAAACTAAAAGGGACCATCAAGTGATGACATGGGATCCAAAAACGTTTTTAGACTATTACATCAAGGAAAGAGACAACTATAAATTCGTGGATAATTATTTGGGAATTTGTACCAGTCATGCGGATAACATTTGGAGAGCTGCATGACATTGTTATATATTTACCCTCAATAAAGTTATGTGCAGGGCTAAACCAAAAGTAATTTAGTCTCCCAGGGAACCGGAGGATCATTGAAAGATCCGGGAACTTTTATACACGTCAAACTTGTTCAGCTTTTAAGCAACCTTTATTATATATAATTAGGGCTTTGGCTCCACATGTGCGTTTAGAGCAGGGGTGTCCAAACTATTTTAACTGAGGGCCACATACAGAAACATTTAAGGGCTGGGCCACTCCCTAGAGGTATATTGCCTCACAAGTTCATTATAAGTCAGCAGAATCAATCAAATCAAATTATTATTGATACTTAAAAATGCTTTAAGAAAAAAACAGCTCTCCATAGGGTTTCATTTATTTTGTTGGCAGCTCATTCCTTAAAACAGAAGCCTCAGATTGCCTATAATAAGGGAACATATGAAGGGTAGATTTCAAGCTTGTTATGAAAATAAGTTATTGGGCTTTTTTCTTATCAACTTAGATTTGTTAGAAAATGTTTTCAACTTTAATTGATGGCATTTATTTGAAAATGGGGCTTATTAACACATGAATACTACTGTGTAATATATTTTAACATATATATTTAAGAAGTACAATATCAGACGAGCAGAAGTTTCATTTGTGAGCCATATTTTATTATACTTTTTTAATTTGCTGAGGGCCGATTCAAAATGTCCCACGGGCCGCATTTGGCCGTCGGGCCGTAGTTTGGACACCCCTGGTTTAGAGCAATAAGTCTTTAAAAGATTGAACGCTTCTGTTTGACGGTGCACTTTGGAAACATCCTTTCTTAGACGATGTAATTCTGTTTTGGACATGAATCTTGAGCTTTATTGAGTTTGTCACTGTTCCTTTTTTTTAATAATGTATAGCAAGAATAAGAGTTGAGGAAACACAGTAGGCCTACGTAATGTGTTGGGACTATTCTACCGCAGCCCAGGTCTAACAGCAACAGTTTGTTGAGACTAAAAGGAGCTCCCCTACCATGAGACTGTGAAAGAAAACGTTAGCGTCTCAGTCCATCAAGAATTTCAATGACCCTCAGTGCACGCAGCTTGGCAACAGCTTACATAACTAGATTTCCACTTCGGAGGTCCTCGGTCACTGCACTTTGACAATCACGTCTTTCACACCTGCCCTCGGGGGTCGCTCTTTAATGCAGCAGCCACTGTGTTAAAGAATGTAAACAAACAAAAAGGCGACACGTGCTCTGTGGTGCATTTAAAACGGGTCTCTCTTGACGCGGTAAAACAAGGGAACACAACATGAGTCTGGACAAATAAAAACCAAAATAAAAACCTCCCAAACCCAGGGAGGTTTAGTCAGTTACTATTTACATTATAGGATGAGAGTTACAAATATAAAAATCTGCCCTCAAAATCATGCTGCGCAGCTGGAATTGCCAACAAAAATTGAGGAAACGAAACAGGGCGTCTGCAGGTCCTTAATAGTCTTATATTCTATTGATAAGTAGGTTTTAAAAGGTCAGATTGTCTTTAATGCTTTACTGTTTTGTGTAACTGCAATTAAACAATGCTACAACTATTTTAACCCATGACCTATAAGAGAAGTCTGATATAATATACTTAAATTGTTATTTTTATTATTGTTGGATACACACAGTTGGCTGCATGCAAAGCCGTTAACAATCAGCTTTTTGGTCTTACCCCATATCAATTAATATAGTTTTGACAGATTTTAATATATGCATGTACGTAAGTTAGTCTATGACATATTTTCCTTGAGCCCGTTTGACCCCAAAATATTTAGAAACCTGCAGAAACCCTGTGTAATCAGGTCATTAGCTTTATCTATGCAGTATAAATAATTAATAATTCACATGGAGTGAGGATGCAAACCATATTGATCAGTTGTGAAAAAATGTCAATGAATACAGAGACTGATGCACAGGTTGCTCTCTAACGTCTCATTAAAAATGGCTCAGATTTCACAAGAATCAAGATGCTTCCTTTCATAATAAATAAGAGTGCTTAACAGGAAAACCTGTGTTTCTACTTATTATGTGCATTATCAGATAAATGGGGAATCAGGTTTAATGTAATCAGAGTTTACGGAAGTGTCTTTATTACCGTGTATTTCGAAACGGGGGAAATAACGTAAATAACGCAGATTATAAGGTTGTTTTCGAGCACTTGGCACCATGGTCAGTATTTGTTAAAAGTGGCTGCTCTTCTTTATTTGGGATTATAGGTTTCAGAAAGTTAGAACAGTTACATTTAAAGTTGTTGGATAACTCTTATTGATGGAGACTTTGATGAAAGACTTCTGAACAAAACAAGCGATTTGAACAAGTTCTTATAAATGGTGATGGGAGACTATTTTCTCTCATTCATGAACTAAACAACAAATCCATAACATTTGAAAAATCATCGACAGATTAATTGATAATGAAAATGATTGTTAGTTAAAGTCGAACACAAATTGATGCATGAAAAAAAAAAACTACGCCGAGAAGCTTACTTTCGTTTAACTGTGTTCAGGATTACGTAACAACGACTAACCCACTCTTCATGACATTTAGTGTGAAGCTGAAGCAAGCAAAAGTGAGATGGATGTACTTAGAGGAGGTCTGCGCTCTTTACTTTTATAATGTTGAATTTGCCTTCATTAAGTGGTGCAGAAATAAATCAGACATTTCTTTTCATTCTAGCATTTTCCGTATCCTAGTCTCGAAGTCAAGGGTTATTTGTTATTTTGGTTGCTAACCTGAAATAAGCTCTGTGGTTAACACAAGCTGAAGAGATGTTAACGTCATCACACCCAACATTAGCCGCCTTTAGCTTAGCGGTGGTGGCGTGAAGTCATGTGACCACGCTGTTTTACCTTCATAGCCTAACGTTAGCTTTTTACTTGAATGCTCATTAAGTGGTGTTAACATGGGGAGATTATCCTGCTGAGCAAAATGTGTAAATATCATACATTGGATTTTGAAACCGAGATTATTTTCTGCAATAATCCAAATCCTTTTCCGTTTTTGCAGAGGGAGCCCTTGTGATGCTAGCTTCACGCTCAGCCTGTGCAACATGCTAATATGAAGCTAGAAGATGCAGACCCCCACCAAGGCAGAGTTTAAAATCGAAATGGGGAAAGAACATTGACTCTAAAAAGAAGAAGATGTACTGAAGGCCTATTTCAGTGTTTAGTATTTATTCATAACAGTGGGGAGCAGAGGAATCGGGTAAAATATAAAATGCCCCCTGACTTTCAGTGTTGCTTTTTAAATTTGTATGTGAATAACTAATTTGTTATGCTTACCACGCAGCATTAACGCTTGATCTTCCATTGCTAATGGAAGTGTATCGTAGTTTGTGTTTCAACCCCATTATACAGGTTAAATCATAATTTAAACGTTTTCTTCTCCGCCTCGTGTTGCAACCTTCCACCAAGTGTCATGAAAATCGGGCCAGTCGTTGTTCTGCAGACGAATGGACAAACGGTGCCTTGGCAGAGACAATGAGCATCAAAGCTTGTCCATGTTGTTGTAATGAAAACCAGACCGGGACACAGACAAAGATCCAGCTCAGACACTTGGACACAACAGATGCTTTTTGTAACAGTCATGGGACGAAATGCACTGACAAGAAGCGGGAACAAAGCTCTGCATTGTAGCTATTTACATTCTCCACCCGCGCTGATTCACCCATGATGAGCGGTGTTAGCCGAACACATTCACGGTCCCCACAATCCCCCCCACACAAGAGTCCCCCCCCACACACAAGAGCGTGTTTGTGAAGCAAAAAGGGCATCCTCACAAACAGACCAAACACTGTCAGCAGCTTCGGATGAATGGGACAAAGAGGAATTATAAACTATCAAAGTTTGGGTTTCAGGGCGTAGATGGCGAAGAAGCATTTTGGTCGGATCTCAGGACGAGTCTTCTTCTTGTTCGGCTGCACGCCCAGTGTCACATGTTCAAAAACAGCCTGCATCTGGCACGGTGATATTTGTTGTCCTTCTGATAATGCAAGGAAACAATCAGTGAAGGTGGACGGAGAGGATGCACGTCTCCTGGAGCATGAATATCTTCTCGAGCTCTGCTCCCGGGGCACTCTCCCGTCTTCTCCTCCCATAATACCTCTCATCTCTGAAGGACTACAAACATGGCGGTCAGATGTGATCCTCGATGGGGAAAACAAGTCGAGTTCCCCGGCTCAGCAGTTCTTGTTCACGGGAGTCCAGCTCGCGCTCCAGCGCCTCCTCCGAGGTGCTGCCGCTCCTCCTGCCGTTCACGCTCCAGCCCGACGCTCCGGCAGTTTCCCCCCCTCCAACACCCGCCCCCCCGCTGCCAGACGCCCCGTTGGCCGTGATGGTGGTGTCTCCAAACGTGAAGGAAAGGTCGCCGCCGCCGTCGCCACGCATGAAGTCAGGGTCGTCCCTCAGCTGGTTCTGAAAACACACAGAGGAGACATGAGGTGGAGGTCACACACACACACACACACACACACACACACACACACACACACACACACACACACACACACACACACACACACACACACACACACACACACACACACACACACACACACACACACACACACACACACACACACACACACACACACACACACACACACACACACACAAAGAGACAACATGGGGACATGAGTGTGATTTAACAGGGTCCCACGATGTATAATGTTTTCCCTTCCCTATAGTGTGTTCTTTCACTTCCTGTGTGTCCTCCAGAAGGAGTTTCTCTCCCACACACTCACCCCCCCCACCTAAAACGCCTACATTGGACTGCATTTACAAAATAAATACTATAAGGATAAAAGTGGTCCAAAATGTTAGAAGACAAAGAAAACACAAAGAAGCAGCAACACATACAACATTAAAAACATCATAGAATTATAATACACTGAGGGGATGCAATTAATCAATACTGAATGACGCTAACTTGTTAAGTCAGAACATGCATGATCTAAATGAAACCGTCAGCGATGAGACATTTCTCTCCAGGAAGTTGTATTGCCTTTTGTCTAAAAGCACACATTGCATGCTGGGTAAGTAATGAATAGCTCTGCAGTTCCAGCATGAGGTTCTCCCGCCCCTAATTGACCGGCTGACGATCAATACTCTGCTCGTGTCCCGGGGCAAAACAGGACGAGTTACTGTCGGGTCAGCAGGGATTACTCAGATCAGACGCATAAAAAAAGAGATCAATCCCTCCTCAAAAGGGGTCGTTTCTAATTTAAATAGTGACACGTGAGGATAAGTCAAAATAAACATAAACAATGAAGTAAAAATAGTAAGATATTTTCTCTTTTTATCATAGAATTAGGCCGTCCTCACTAGAGCACCAAATTGGTATTAATCCGCCATTGAAAGTAGTCCCAGACAAGAGCATTTCCCCCCAGCTGTTAAAGGAAATAGTTACGCCTGTTTTAAAAAAGTAACTTTATATTTGTAAGATTCAGAAGGAACCAAAGGGCATGTCTTTTTCACATATATGGGGCGAAGCCTGCGAGCTGGTTCAGGCAGTCAACTCGAGCACCAATGATACATTAACACGTGACGCACCTCGTCCCTCTGACAACCAACCAAACACATTCTCCTAAACATGCCGCTCTATTGAAGCTGCCAGGTCTTCCTGCCTCTGCCTCGCTGCTGCTGCCTCTGCTGTGTTCACTTGCTACTGCTACGTTCATGTTCCTGCTGCTGTGTTTCATGTTGCTGCTGCTCGTCTGCCCCAGCTCCACCCCAGCTCCACCCCAGCTCCACCCCAGCTCCACCCCAGCATCCACCCCAGATTCCACCTGTAGGCTCGGGGGTAGTTATCTAATCATCACTCAATGTTCTAATCTGTGGAGTGATGAGGCCCGAGCCTAGACGCCAAACTCAAACTATATGCTGCTATAATAAACGTATTAAGAAACACGTGAGTTGTCTGACTGAAATGGGATTTGTTGACAATAAGAAAAATATGGAATAATGCCCAGTATTTTTGTTCTTTTGACTTTAGGGGCCTTCCAACTATTTTTTGTTATTTATAGACTCAGTTTGTTCACATGTAGTTCGTTCAAAATGCTAATTCCTACATCTTTAAATGAACAAAACAAAGAAACATGCACAAGTATTTTTCTGTAAGTGAAAACAAAAGTGAATAAATAATGAAAATTAATATAGAAATAAATACTTATTAAATTATAAATGTATATTATTAAATATATGGTGATAATAATCCTTAAAATAAATATAATAATTAATAAGAATGTATTAATTGCACACACTGTTACTTTTCTTTTTATATTTTATACCTGTATTTTTTTTGTATTTAAAATGTAATTTTCGAATCTGTTTCTTGAACACATCTCAATGATTTCAATGTGTGGTTGTAAAGCCTTGATGTTGAAATGTAGCAATAAATTCCTTCAAAAAGTATTTTATGCTACCGCATTTTAAATGTTACACAATCTGAGGTCAATGTGAACCAACATCCTGTTTTTGGTTGTTGTTGTTTATATCCCCTCCCCCCGTTTTAGAATATCCATAACGGTCGAGGAATCAGAGCTTAATTTAATCCCGTCTGCTCACTTGGCAGCTCAGAGCTCTGAGCGCTGCTGATAAATGAACATGCTAAACTCAAACAGCAGCTAAACATGTATCGATGCAGAGCTAAAAGACTCGTTTAAAAGCCGTTTGAAACCAGACGGTGACCCTAAAAGAGAGGAGAGTCGAGAATTTCAACATAAAATGAAAAAGAGAAGTGTGACCATCCGTCCGTGTGTTTCAGTGTTTAAATATAAGAGTGTTATTCAAAGCGCTGTAAAAGAGCCTTTTGTGTCCCTTTATAAGGTCTCTCCACTGTCCATTTCCTTTTCTGACTGCAGGCCTCGGGGCTTTGTGCGTTTATTGGCAGGCTCGACGAATACTTTGACGGTATTACAATTCTCCTGAGAGAAAAGCCTTCAGTATTTACAGAGAGACTTCCTGAGGCACACATTCAGCGCTTCGGTTTAAGCCAATTTGAAATATATCCTTAGATCTTAAACCTTGGCAGAACAAAAACACATTTCAACAAGATAAAAAAATACTTTATAGTATCATTTAAAGGTCCCCTATTATACGGTTTTTCCTCCACATATTACAGCTCTCAGATAAACACAAAACAGATCATTGCAGCATTACCCATAATCCCCTCTGTTTCAGCCCTGTTTCCAAAGTGCTGATTTTAGATGAAGATAAGGAGCCCCTCCCCACGCCCCTCTGAGAGAGACTTGGTTACAAAGAACTCAATGGTGCTCTAGGATGAGATTCAGGTGATAAGGGGGGGGGGGGGGGGGTTACCTTGGTTGCTGATTGGCTAATGGTTACACAAGACAACACATCGTTATGACATCATAAAGTGGCCAAAATCTGATCAGCTCATTTTCAGACAGGTTTTTATAGAAATGGATCAAAAAGAGAGAGAATCTTTGTTCCTGAAACTTTCAGAGTCTCTTTCCACAGAGGGGACACATGTTGATGTAGAAGAGACACGAAGAAGAGGGGACACATGTTGATGTAGAAGAGACACGGAGAAGAGGGGACACATGTTGATGTAGAAGAGACATGAAGAAGAGGGGACACATGTTGATGTAGAAGAGACATGAAGAAGAGGGGACACATGTTGATGTAGAAGAGACATGAAGAGGGGACACATGGTGATGTAGAAGAGACATGGAGAAGAGGGGACACATGTTGATGTAGAAGAGACATGAAGAAGAGGGGACACATGTTGATGTAGAAGAGACATGGAGAAGAGGGGACACATGTTGATGTAGAAGAGACATGAAGAAGAGGGGACACATGTTGATGTAGAAGAGACATGAAGAGGGGACACATGGTGATGTAGAAGAGACATGGAGAAGAGGGGACACATGTTGATGTAGAAGAGACATGAAGAAGAGGGGACACATGTTGATGTAGAAGAGACATGGAGAAGAGGGGACACATGTTGATGTAGAAGAGACATGAAGAAGAGGGGACACATGTTGATGTAGAAGAGACATGAAGAAGAGGTGACACATGTTGATGTAGAAGAGACATGAAGAAGAGGGGACACATGTTGATGTAGAAGAGACATGAAGAAGAGGGGACACATGTTGATGTAGAAGAGACATGAAGAAGAGGGGACACATGTTGATGTAGAAGAGACATGAGGAAGAGGGGATTTTGCATAATAGGTGACCTTTAAAGCGGCATAATTATGTTTTTTCCAGGTGTTCCCTTTCCTGTAGTCCAAAAGTGTGTCTCACCTCGTACGCCTGCTGGCTGGTCAGACAGCTCGCCAGCGGGCTGCAGTATGCGGGCAGTGTGGAGGTGAGGGGGGGGGCCGCTGTGCGTCAGGATGGGCTTCAGGTAACTGGGCAGGTGTTGAGGAAAACAGCTATACATTTTTCATCAGAGTGAGATTAATTACAAACATAGGGGAGACATTAATAAGAGGTAGAAATGAAAAGGAAATGTGTTTTTTTATTCAAAGAATTATGATGTTGGTGAATTTGGGGGATTTTCCCGGTTGCCGCCAAGAGGCTGCTGCTCTCAGTGTTAGCGTAGCCGGATTGTTTACACGCAATTTATAATACAAATTGGTAGTTTGGGAATATTTGTACCTGCATTACCGTACTTTTCGGACTATAAACCGCGACTTTTTCCCCCATTTTTGTTGTACAGCTAACGGCCACTAGGGAACCTCCTAAATCTATGGATTTTACAGGTAAAATTAACCACCTTTAACTCTACGGGCTCTAGGACCGGTCCGCGGAAAGGCTGGAGGCCGGAAAAGAGTGAGACAGGTAGCGCGCCAAAGTGAAAGTGGAACCGAGAGACAGAACGAGAGCAAGACAGACGGACAATTTAGCTGCTGCGGCTTATATGCAGGTGCGCTTTATAGTCCGAAAAGTACGGTACATGTTTGCTAAAAACACCACATTGCTGTTTTTTTCCGGCGTAAAAAAATCGTTGATTCTGAAAAACAGACTGGGAGACTTCTGGGAGTCTCGAGGAGTTTGTTCCATGACGCGTTTGTTGCCTCTGCTCCAACAGGCTGTAGTTAATGTGTTTAGCACATTTCCCGTTTTCCTGTTTCTCCTGGATTCACTCTCAGGAGGTAAAGTGCAACTCACATTATTTAACAGATGTAGTAAAAACAGCGGCTATTTATTTAGTGTTTGTCTTTGTTCATAAATTCTCAAGACAGATGCTTTGGCTGTTTCCTGTCAACTTAAATTGAAGTTTAGAAACAAGTCTCGTTTTCTTTCGAGGCCACATAGGAACCTGTGGCTGCAGCCTTTATGTATTTTTCTATACTATATGGGGATGTTGTATATGAAAGCAACTTTTCCATGCCTATGCTCTTTGATTAGCGCCTATCACGGAGCACTGAGATTTATGTTACGTTGTCCTGACTACCCAAAAACATGAAACGCCTCCATTGGACTCCTTTGTTTACCTCCAGAACATAGCGACATCACACTCACGCTCCTATTGGCTATAGCTCCGAGACATTGTACGAGGGGCGGGACATCTCTAAGCGGTTGACCAATCACAACAGAGCCAGCCAGCTAACCAATCAGAGCAGACTGGGCTCTGGTTTCAGACAGAGGGTGAAAAGAGGTGCTGCAGCACAGGCAGTATGAGAAAAATAAAGAGCTTTTTGAACATTAAAGCATGGAGACAGTAGAGACACTACATACTGATATACACCTGAACATCAGCAGGAGAGGACTCTTTAAAGTAGAGACACTACATACTGATATACACCTGAACATCAGCAGGAGAGGACTCTTTAAAGTAGAGACACTACATACTGATATACACCTGAACATCAGCAGGAGAGGACTCTTTAAAGTAGAGACACTACATACTGATATACACCTGAACATCAGCAGGAGAGGACTCTTTAAAGTAGAGACACTACATACTGATATACACCTGAACATCAGCAGGAGAGGACTCTTTAAAGTAGAGACACTACATACTGATATGCACCTGAACATCAGCAGGAGAGGACTCTTTAAAGTAGAGACACTACATACTGATATACACCTGCACATCAGCAGGATATTCCCTTTAAATAGACAGTCGGTACAGAAAGGATACTTGTGATCGAAGGTGTACCACAGTCTGAACAGCCAGGCGCTCTCCTGTTTGGTTTTACTCTGTCCTTCAGCCTGAGGCCCCTCCTGCAGACACACAGCGGGACATACATCATGCATATTCATGATTTGATTCAACACAAAATATTAAAAAGCTTTTTTTGTTGTATGCACAAAAGCTACAGCAGTTTTGGAAAAAAAAAAAATCAGAAATCTCCATTGCAACCTTAAATATACTTAAAAACATGGAATGAAACAGACCTAAAATAGTGCAATAAAACAGGTAATAAGTAAGTTGCAGGAATAGAAAATATACATATAAAATAGGATAAAATGGAACCGTACTATATACTGTAGATACGTGGATATGTAGGAATTCACTCCAATACTGTTAATGTAGTTCCTTTATTTGTTTCCGTTTCTCATCTTAAAACTATATTTCTCAATAGCTCTCAGAAAATAAGCAATTTGTATCCGACAAACTAAAGGGTTTCTTCAGACTTGCTGACTCACTTTAAATTGCAGAAGTAAAAGAGTTTCAGCAGTAACTTAAAGGAAGTGTGCACCCTAAAATCTAAGTATTTCCCCTCCCCTTCTGCCATTTCTCAAATTACATCAAGGGGGTTTAATTGGCATTAAAAGGAGAAAGGAAAATATGTATATTTCTTTATAATCAAATCAAGTTTTATTTATATAGCACATTTATAAACGATTTTTGGTCGAGCCAAAGTGCTGTACATATAATAAAAATAGCCTACAGTAGAGACACTTTACAGCAAATACAACAGCACAGCTTGTTCAGAATATCAGTATGAGAAAAACGACACCCTCTGTCCTTAGACCCTCTGTCCTTAGACCCTCACATCGTACAAGGAAACACTTCCAGAGAAAACCCACAGTTTAAGGGGGAAAAATGGGAGAAATATTAATGAATAATAAAATAGTTCCTCACCCCCTGCAGGACCTGGAAGCTGTCTGTGCACGGCTGCTGGTCCTGGTCCGGGTCCACACCCACCCTGAAACAAGAGGAAGTCAATATTTACACCTCATGAAGAATGCAATAAAAATGACTGACGTAACCCAGTTAAGACAAACATAAACGTATGAGTGTTTGACGCCAATCAGCAGTATCTTTCAGCCACTTTGCTGCAAAGTAATTAAGTACTTTTAGTTTAAAGGCAATTGCAAAATGTAGATGTTTTGAGAGGATCTGTAACAAACAGTTTTTTCTATTAAGTCTGTAACCATTTCTTGTCTGCAGTGCCACAATCACTGCAATTTCAATATTGCACTAGTCCTTACTAAGATATCATTTTGATTAATAGTGCAGCCCGAGCAAATATAACACTTTTACCTTCACTACATTTTCTTTGCACATATAAAAAACATGCTAATATTACCTCCACACTGGCAGACCTCAATATCAAAATGCTCTTACATGTAGGTGTTAGTGATAAAGACAGGAACATTTGAAATATTCTATGATGAAATAGTACCGTGAAAACATTAACCTTTAAAGGTCCCATGTCTTGCTTTTCTGGTTCTGACCCGTCCCCTTGTGTTATGAAGGTTTTTCTGCATGTAAACGGCCTGCAGAGTCAAAACCCTCAAAGTACACCCTGTAGCGAGTAAAGCTCTAACACAGAGAAGACCTGTCTGCTGCCCCAGAACGCCTCGTTGGACATGTCTCTTTGTCTTCCTGGGTACAGTGACGTGCCCGTACCCAAATGGAAAATCTCGCAGCAACGAAACTGTGGCGCGCTAACACTGTAAGTGCGCCGCGTTTGGGGGTGCGGGTGCTAGTGGAGCCTCACAGATGGGGGCGCTGCAGCCCCCTCAGCACCCCCCCCCCCCCCTTCCATTCGCGATGTTTTAGTGCATTGACCTGATAATACATCTGTTCTTCTACTTATAACATTTTAAATTCAGGATTTCTTGCTTGTAATGGAGTATTTTTTACTCAGCTTAAGCAAAGGATCTACCTCCGTTTGTTTGAAACCCCTTTATCGTTTGATTGTTTGATCTTATTGTGCCAGCAGGTTTTTAGAAAGCCCACACATAACACATGTAAAAGGGCCGATGGCGTTGACCTTTAAAGGGCGACAAATGCTGAAAATTGCCGTGAGACAACATTACACAGAACGACAGTGATATGATAAAGCTCAGTACACAGTAGAGCAGACGTAGGAGGAATTAGTTTAAATAACTGTGTGGCTCGTGACGCTAAAGAGAAAACCACATCCTTAAGCAAGCTTCACCGATGGGGGGGAAACGCAGTGAAATCACCAAACAGAGACACTTTTCATCATGCAAGAACTAAAACAACAGTCATGTGATAGAAACGGTTAAGTGTGACGCATGAAAAACAAGCTGCGTTTTATCATTTTCACATAAATCAAATTAGACTTCAAATCCCAGGAATGTTTGTCTAGTCTTTGTGTCCTCAAACTGAAAAGAGCTAAAAACAAGGACAACAAAGCTGCACAAATAAAGTCAATAAAGAATATACCATTATGTGTACAAGTAAGATTTCAATAAGTCTATATTATACAAGTGTTCTGCAAGGTCGTTACTATAGAAATAGTGCAAATGTTTTATATATTAACAAATAAATATAGGTGTAAGGATTTTGTACATTATGTGCATGAAGAATGTCTATATACTTCATATATACTTTGTATTAGATGACTATTGATGCCGACAGACTGGCTTTGTCTCATACGTTTAAATAAAAAAATTCTATAAAATAGGTAAAGAAAAGGTAATTACAGCAACCAAATAAAAAATGTAATTTTTATTCTGTATTTTCTATGTGTACTAATTATTATTGTTGTAATGTTTCATGCGTGCAATATTTAGTCTTTTATTTTGAAGTCCAAGCTCACGTCTCGTTATGCTGTTCTCGCGTGAGTTAAAGAGCGAGAACATGAGAAGCACCCTCAGAGTAAGATGCACGGATACTTACAGCTCAATTAGTTTTGTATTCTTATACATACAAGTTGTGAAGAGAACTGAAGAATACTTCCCTCGGTTTACAGAGCATGCAGCCCAACGAGGTATGTTGTTGTGTTTGTATTACTTTTATGTTTATTACCTTGCTAGTTATCTCACATGCTGTGCATGTTATTGTGTGTCTAACACGAAACTATGTTTGTCATTTATACTGTTTGTTTGTGTAGTTTTCACGGTGGATTCGGAGGAATAAACCCGTAATGAGAAAGCCACTTGTGTCTGCCTGTGCTTCGAGGGAATTACAGTGAAAACTCGACTGTCCATCAACGCGAGTGTGTCTTAATTGACGAAGCGGCAACTTCAGAGGATCACGGACTGAGCACGAGGCTGTCTTCAAATGGCCGCCGGAGGAGGCGAAACTACGCATGCACACACAGAAGTGGACGACGCGCGCAGTTTTTAAAAGAGCAACGCTTCAAGACAGAGCCATAAAGAACTTGGACACCAAGAAATCAAGAGTGATCCGAGTAAAGGGCTTCTGTAAAGGTTTGCTAAACCGTTATTACTGTGAGTGCCAACTATAGTAGTGTGTGGTTAGCATTTTGACTTATTTGCTCATGTCATTTTATTAAGGCTTGTTAAAAAAGTAAAGTTAAAGGGAACATAAGTGATTTTATTTCTAATTCAAAGTGTGTTTTTGGGAATAATAAGTGAAAGTTATTTCATTGAAGTTCTGAAGTCTTATTTTTGAGTATATATTTGAAAGGTGTAAAGTTCAATTAAGCTGTTTTTTGCACATTTTCTATTTTAAGTGCATTTCTACCTCTATTGAAGTCTTATAGGGTACATTTAAGTCACACTTACATTTGAGTAAGTGTTGAAAGTTCATTAAAAGGTTTAACTGCATTTTGCCGTTTTATAAAAGTGAGTCACTTTAAAGTAGTGATTACTAATGTCTAAGTCTAGTGAGCCTACAATTCAGGGAAAGTGCAGAGTCCCAAAACAAAGCTGTGGATAACACTGAAGCACAGCAGCTAAGAAGAGGTCAAAGAACTAAAACTCCTACAGAAAAGGGTAGAGAAATGCAAGAAGAACAAATGAAAACGCTCCTACAAAAGTTCAACTACAATTATGAGAAATGGAGAACACAAGTGAAAACAGCTAAGCGGCCATTATCTGAAACAACAGAGTCTTTATCTGAAGATTTGCTTAATGACATAATTCATGATGTCACAAGTTTGTCAGAAGATGTCCGACATGTTTATGAGGATCTGCGTACAATCTCAACTCCAGACCAGGACACGTGTCGAAGAGTGGATCTGTGTACAGAGATTTCTAAGTTTGTCATCATCAGAGCCTCAAGTCTCCTGGATGGAAAGGTTCCAGAAGGAGAAAAGAAAAATTTGCCTGAAGCAGGTTCTCTCTTTAACTCAAGCACCGACACTTCTTCGAAAAGCAACTCCAAGCAATCGAACCAGTCTTCTGTGAAACGGCAAGAAGCTGCCGCTGAGGCTGCTGCAAGCCAAGCTGTTCTAAAAGTGTTACAAGAACAAGAAAGAGAACATTTGGAGATTCAGCGCCTGGAAGCAGAAGCTAAAAGAAAGATAGCTGATCAAGAGACTGCAGCCAGAAGACGTCGTTCAGAAAGAAATGAAAGCTTGTCTGGAAGAAGAGCATGTAGCTCTACAACAGACTCTGGATGACAAACGGAGAAAAATACAGCATTTGGAAGCAGTAAAATATTTCAATGCAGCACGAGCAAGAATGCAAGTGTATGACCAAGAAGAGTCCATTAGAGAAGAATGGAAAGACGTGCTAGAGAGGGATCTGGTAAGTAACCCAGTGCCTGCTCCCACAAGTCCTCAACGACAGGTTGTCACTACTTCCTCAAGTGAAAGTACAGCAGAGCTTGTTAAGGTGCTAGCTGGTGCCTTAACTGCCAACAGAATTCCAGTTCCTGAACCTTCAGTATTCAGTGGGGATGCATTGAAATACAATGACTGGAAACTTTCATTTGAAATACTGATTGACCAGAAGAACATCCAAGACAAAGGAAAGATATACTACTTAAGAAGATATGTTAGTGGACAAGCTAAGAAAGCACTGGATGTTTATTTCCTGCTCGGAACCAAATCTGCCTATGTTGCAGCATGGGAGATTTTTGAGGAGAGATATGGGAATCCATTTACAATTGCAAAAGCCTATAGAGACAAGCTTCAATCGTGGCCCAAGATAGGATCTAAGCACAGCTTTGAGCTCAGAGATTTTGCAGACTTTCTCCGTAGTTGCGAGGCTGCCATGGTCCATATCAAGGCATTAGAAATCTTGAATGACTGTAATGAAAACAGGATACTAGTAAATACTTTCAAAATTACCAGATTGGCTAACTGCAAGCTGGAATCGGAAGGTTACTGAAGTCCAAGAAGACAGTAAACAATTTCCCTCCTTCAGCAAATTTGTAAAGTTTTTGACAAGAGAAGCAAAGATTGAGATTGCCTGTAACCCTGTCACATCATTGCAATCACTGAAGCAAGGTGAAGCTGAAAACACCAAATGTCAAAGACAACAAAGCTTTGCAGCAAAGACACTGACCACAAGTTCAGACGAAAACACCGTCTTAACATGTATTCTGTGTAAGAAGAATTGGCATTCCTTGCACAATTGCAGGAAGTTCATGGAGCAAGCTGTTCCAGACAGAATTAAGTACATTCAAGCTCAGAAGCTATGCTTTGGATGTCTCGAGACTGGCCATCAGTCAAGGAGCTGCCACAGTAGGAGTGTATGTGAAGTATGCAAGAAGCAACATCCTACCTGTCTGCATGAAGAGCGTACAAATCAAGAAAGATACAAAGAAAGACCTCAACCAACACAACAAGAAGAAAGAACCGGCTACTTCCAACAGAGTAATACTTGGTGAAGGTAACACGCAAACAGCTGCTATAATTCCAGTCTGGCTTTCATCCACATGTCAACCAGCAGAAGAAATCCTTGTATACGCTCTGTTGGATTCTCAAAGTGACAACATTTGTGCTAAGTGAAGTAGCTGAGGCTTTGGAAGCAAGTAAACAACAAGTCAAGCTCAAGCTATCTACTATGACCTCAAGAACCACAGTTGTAAGCGCTCAAAGAGTGAACAACCTACAAGTCAGAGGCTTTTACTCCGGTAAAAAGATTCCCTTACCACCACGTGACTTCATTCCAGCCAACAGAACTCACATACCAACAGATGAAACTGCAAAAGCTTGGTCTCATCTAGAGCACCTCCAAGGAGAGATTGCACCTCTGCAAGACTGTGAAGTGGGTCTGCTCATAGGGTACAACTGCTCACAAGCTTTACTTCCTAGAGAAGTTGTGTCTGGAAAAGAAGATCAACCTTACGCACAACGTACAGACCTTGGATGGAGTATTGTTGGAAACATGAATCCCTGTCTAGATTATGGAGACGCCATAGGCGTTAGCCATCGCATAGTAGTAAGACAAGTGACACCAGGTGTAGAACCTTCTCTCAGTCTCAAAACTGAAGTACACTATGTGAGCCGAACCAAAGTTAAAGACAATCCAGCAGATCATGCCTCTCGAGGTTTAACTGCAGAGCGACTGAAGACTTCAAACTGGTTCACAGGACCAACGTTTCTTTGGCAAAAGGACCTACCTGTAAGAGAATGCAAGGTGGGAGAAATCAATGAGGATGATCCTGAACTTCGCAAGGAAGACGGGTCATTATTGGATCGCTTACAGAAATGCTCTGATTGGTCAAGAGCAGTTGCAAGACTGAAACGACATGCCAAAGAACACCAAGGTGTGAAACAAAGAACCAATGAATGTACAACCATTCAAAGGCGAAAGACCAAAGTTACCTGACAAGATGTGGAGCAGTACACCGCCTAAATTGTCTTGAAAGAAGACTAAAGAAGTCTTTCCAGGGTCAGAAAACTTAAATTACTGGTTAGCAAAACCACATTTGACAAAAAGGGGAAACCCACAATCAGGACTGTGTTCCTTGAAAGACCTGTAAAAAAAAAAAAAGGCGCATTTGCGTACAGACAGACAGAGAGAGAGAGAGAGATTTGCGAGTTGCATATGAACTCAGGGTCGGCACGTAGCACTGGCGTTACAGATGTTTTCGCCTAGGGCGCCAGATCTGGGGAGGCGCTGCGCTGACAGTTCTGGGAGGGAAAAAAACATTTTTGACCGTTGGTGCTCATCCTAATTTTCGGCCTTGATGTAACAATATTCATAATTAAGTTCATGTAACACCCTTTTCACCCCGGTTACACGTTTCATTTGCCCCGTACGATGGGCGCTGTAAGTGATGAAAATAGGGGATGTTGGCTTATCTGGCACCCGCAGCTCACAGCCAAAGTGCGAGTGAGCGAGGGAGAGAGAAGGGCGCACCGCCCGGTACCGGCGCTGTTGTTATTAGAATCTGGTGCTAGCTGCTCTAACGGATGTAAGAAGAAGATGTTTCTACAATGATGTGGAGGAAGAGTCCTCTCCAGTCAGACTGAGAGGCTGATAACTACAGCTCAGTGAGGTAAGGAATCTGAGTGTTTAGATAGTTCACTTTAGTCTAAGTTTGGTCACAATTTATGTAAACACATATTTCCAAGGCACTATAATTATTGGGATACACAGGTTTGAAATCATTCCAATGCATACTATAGGACAGTGAACCATACATATCCTTTAAAACTGGAGATAAAAAAAATGCATAAATAAATAAATGTTACGGTAAAATAAGATATGAATGAACAACACAAATAAAATAAGTTACATTCATTTCTTATTGGCTATGGTAGGTTATTGGTTATGTTCACATACTTATTTGATATGTGCACCCCTATTTATATGATCATTATAGTTATAAAAACATAAGAGAATAAATTAAAAACAGGTATGAAATACTATATGACATTAAAAAAAGAATAAAGTTTAAAAGGGAGTGATTTGTAAAATATCCATAAAGAAAAAGTAAATCTGTTTACAGTTCTGTTTCAAATGGGTGCTGAGAGATGTATCCATAGATCTCTTCATTTTGCTCTCAAAGTGCACCAGATTGATGCTTTTAACTTCAATATTTAAAAATCTTCCCGGGGGAGCATGCCCCCGGACCCCCCTATATGAGGTCCACACACCTATAAAAAAATAGCACTTTACCCCTGCTTACACCTATATGCCGTGAGCTGATATCGAGTCTTCATTGTAACAGTCGCGGGTACACTGTTAGCCCGGAGTTCATATCTAATTAAATAATGAATTACAAATTACTGACATTATTTAAGTTTGATTGCATTACTATCAAATGTAAGCACTGTGTATATGCGTGGGGAGTGTTGCAGTAGATCGCGATCGACCGGTTAATCGCGGGGAGATTCCCAGTCGATCGCGAGATGTGTCTAAAAATAGAACAACAATATTCTGTTTTATCGTTAATGTCCTATAACATAATCTTCCTGTGCCAGAATAATGCACATGAACGCATCAAAGCTTTGTGATTGGCCGGCGTGACCCCATGTGTCGGGGCGTGGCTGGTGGGCAGTGGGCAGTGCACTAGTTGTCCGTGTCAACACCATGTCAACACCAGACAGTCCGCACACACACAAGACCGCAATCATGGCAGAAGCAAAACATATATAATTTTCACTCCGAGTGGGAGGATGATTATTTGTGTATCTATTCCAATTCAAAGTCCATCTGTCTCGTCTGCAATGCGAGCGTGGCTTTATCGAAGAAGGATCTTTTAGGAGCGGCATTTCAAAACAGTGCACAAACGGTACGAGACGGAATTCCCTCCTAATTCTGCCCTACGCTCCAAAAGGGGAGGGGCCTGAGAGGACAGCTAAATGCACAGCAGTCCATTTCCACCAGGCCCAACAACAAGAGCAAGGCTGCTACCAGAGCATCTTATCGTGTCAGTCACGTTCTTGCGAAACACATGAAGTCTTTCAAATACGGCGAAGTTGTGAAAGAAGCATTCCTGGAGGCTGCCGATGCGTAATAAAAATAACAGCAGCATTTCAACAGGTTTTTGATATAATAAAAACTCAAGTTAGATACCGTTATTAATCAGCTGTAAGTTTTAGTTTGTTTGAACTTATTCATTATAATTATTGTACAAAATGGTATAAGAATGCAAACTTAAATTGATTATAGTCTATTATCAATTCAGGTTAAGAAACTAGTGTTGCTTGCATCCTATTTTTAAAAAAGGCATTTATTTTTATAATCTACTAAAATGTAACAAAAAAGGGTTTGATTCTATTAATGTTGTCTTTTTTATTGCACTGTTGCAGCAGATTCCTGTGTAGTTTCAGATCTCAGTTGTCTTATTAGTAAGCCTAATTTATACTTTTGTAGCAACACTATTTTTATATAATGGCAAAGAAAGGGATCAGAGTCTTTTCTTTGTCCCTGTGTCACATGTGGCAGCACAGTTCAATGTTTCTTGAAAACATTACCCACTGTAGTGACGTGTGAATAAACTCCAACTCTGTATCAACAACACTGTTGTGTCACTTCAGTTAAATACTTGTATGTGTGTAGATTAGAAAGAGGTAAGATAAAGGATCTGCAGTATTTTATGAAGTATTAATCGTACAAAGGTCAGTTTTATACAAGTAGAAGTGTGTATTTACCTGGCAGTAGGCTGTCAGTAATGGCTACGCCTCTCTATTTGGACTGGTAGATCTCGGGAGACTGGCAACTTTAAAAGTAGCTCTCGGTTCAAAAAAGGTTGGGCACCCCTGCAGTAGAACATTCCACTGTAGCGACCGGTACATTAATGGGAAACCCTAAATGTTTGAGCACCCTCTAAATGTCAAGCTACCCCACAGCACCCCCAAATAAATCTCTGGCGCCGCCACTGAGCCTGACTATTTGTGTTGGGGGGGTTTGACAGAAAAAGTTTGAGAACCACTGAATTATATTAAGAAGTAGTTTGAAGTAGAAATAATAATAAAAAAGGGGATTTTGGGGGGAAAACCACATTTTTTTGTAAAATGAAAAAAGAATGAAAAAAGTATAATAAATACAATTATAATAATCAATTAAGTAATTCAAATATTTAGTAAAAGTCTGACAAGCTTTCCAGCAAGATGAGATATCGGTATTAGCATATGAAGCTAAAGCTAGCCTAGCACTCACACTAGCTTCTTCTTCTTCTTTGTGCTAAGCTAACCAGCTGCTGACTGTAGCTTCATCAATTCAACTTTAAATTACTGCAGCACATTATGTTCAGCCTTCATAGCCCCCCCCCCCCCCCTGTGTCTGTTACTAACAGAGAGGGATTAGAGCCCACACCAGCAGATTTTAATTCCCAGCAGAGTGTAATCCTGCAGATCCTCTCATGAACACATCTCAAACCAGAGAGGCAGAGGACAACAAGGCCCATGGTGCATTCAGGTGCTCCACAACAAGGCCCATGGTGCATTCAGGTGCTCCACAACAAGTCCCATGGTGCATTCAGGTGCTCCACAACAAGACCCATGGTGCATTCAGGTGCTCCACAACAAGGCCCATGGTGCATTCAGGTGCTCCACAACAAGGCCCATGGTGCATTCAGGTGCTCCACGGACGTTAACATAATCATTTACTGGGTTGTGTGTGAGTGTGTCCATGAGCATTGGACAAACTGTGTAAAACTATGATGCTAGCAATACAATAAATTGAATGTCATTGCTCAGAGTTTTTAAATGAACTGGGGAAACATTGCAAAGATTGTTTACTTGTACACACACACACACACACACACACACACACACACACACACACACACACACGGTCAAAGAAACCTGTAAACAAAGAGGTGGAGGAAGGCGCTGAGATTAAGACACAAGAAGAAATAAGAAACAGACAGACAGCTCCACTGACTGACTAACCTCTAATCCTAATCCCCCCCTGTCCTTAAACCCATCAAATATTCCTCACAAGCATTTTTGTTTTTGAGGGAAGACATGCTGAAAGGAGGAAGCATCCCTGCAGAGCTTCTTCTTCACTTCCTCTTCACACACCCACACACACTACATTGACTTACATGCATTTCCTGGAGACTTATCCTAACCTTAACCAACACATGCCTAACCCTAACCCTTAACCTAACCAGGTCTTCACCCTAAAATGAACACCCACACACACACGTCTGTGAAGCTGCTTCTCTGACACTCTGGAACAGTTTGTGTGGTTTGTGCTTTGCACCGCTGTGTGAGAAGCTGGTCCACACATACGTAACACATTAAGTAGTTGGTAACATATTTGATGGAGACACTACAGGTTGCATTTTTAACTAACAGATATCTCTGTGAAACTTCCCAAGTTCATTACTGACTTTAAGACAATTACTTGTTCTATTACAAGTTACATATGTTTAAATATGCAAATTATGCATTATGTTAATACATGTGTGCTAATTTGCATACTTTTCCAGAACATGAACATTGCATAAAGCCAGGTTCAATCTTTTTATTTTACTTGTTGACATAGACTAAATCTAAATGGTGCATACAGAGGGATATCTCCTTGTGACATGCCATAAATCAGGAAATACTGCCATAAAAAAAGCATTTTCTGCATGATTTGGGTAAGAACATGTGTACAAATGAGGCTGTGAATGATGTGTGCAAAAAGCCTTTCTGCTGAGAGGGGAGGAGATACATGTCTTTTGGAGAAACCAACCTTTAAAGTATAAGTATCATAACATTCTGACATTTTGGAAGCACTACGGGAGAATAGGGTAAATAATGTAACTAGTAGATATCAGCGTTAGACTTCCCCAGTTCATTATTCAGACGATAGACAAGTTCTTAATATGTTATGTTTAAATATGCAAATGAGGCATTATGTAATGGTAACTTTTGTTGAACTCTACTGACATAAACAGACAATAAAATAAACTCCAAGATATGGATTTTTTTAAGGTTTTCTTTCCACTACTCTGAAAGACAACATGCCATGAAGCTAAACTGTGAAAAATGTACATTTCTATGAGTCTCAACCATAGGTCTCAACCCTCTCTGTTGACCTTTATACCAAAGCCACACAGTTCCCCTTCTTCAGAAAAACAGAAGTTTAGATAGAAGAGGCGAAACCGATTCCCAGCACCAGGTATAGTTACAGAGTTCGTAAAGATTCAGATACGACACCTGCCGCCGCTCTTCCTGCAAAGCTTCACTGTCCAAACTCTGTCACATCATAAACACTCAGCATCGTGCACAGTCAAGATTAAATATAAAATCTAGTATCCAGATCCTTTGCCTAAAGTAATGATCAACATGGTTGTCCAGTAATTTGAAACACAGTTGGACAAATATGATCTGCATATGGGACATGCACTAATCCTCAGTCTTGGCACAGGGAAGATGGCAAACAAATATAATACAAAAACCCAAATGGCGATTAAACGGCTTTCTAAACTGAGAAGTCAACAACAGCTTCTATGTTTTAATCTCTCATTGTTTATGACCGCTCGTCAGCTGTGAGTGGTTATCAGCAAACTGTCATTTTCTTTCAGTTGAATACTCATTTCTGATTGGTCAATCTGGACATTCCGGAGGTCTGATATGTTTTTGCTAGCAGACCGTTGCTAAGGAGATCAGACAGTTACCAAGGAGGATGCTCTGATCAAGGGACTATGTGCAGTCATATCAATCCACAGAAAGAAGTCCCGTCGATTTAACGTCAGCAGTTTTGTTTTTTTAATGCATCCATCATGAGGGTAGGAACAAAGAAGTGATGAAAAGAGAGCTGAGCCAGAAGGCAAAGCTCTCAGTCCCACTTTCTTTATATTAATTATATTTAATACAGTTAACATATTTGTAATTGTATAACCTAACATAACCTGATGTTTCACTATGTTTCAGGGCTCCCATAAAAGTGTACAAATATGTAAATGTATACAGACAAGTGCCCATTCACCGCCTGCCACGCACCACATGTCCCCCTTACCCACCCACCCACCCGCACAATTACATTGCAAATACTGACTTGAGCCCCACCACTGTATGGGTTATCCCTACCATAGATTACCCAACACAAATACTCTGGAGCCGCCACTGTTTGCGGTCTACAATGACAGAGAAGAGCCTGTCAAGTTTGGCTGTACTCAGCATTGAATCAAAACGCACTAAAGCTTCAAATCTTAATAAGTTTGTGAGGCGTTTTGCTGATCAAGATGGTAATCGCCACATTCAGCTGTTAGAGGCAACTTGATGCTCTGCTCACGGATGAGTCGATGAGAATAATAAACTGTTAAGATGATGACCTTACGTGTGTGTAATATTTTTCTTCTTTGTCGGGGTCTGCCCCCAAAAAACAGTTTCAAGTCCTGAGAAAGTCAAATCAGACGGTGTGTAAAACTACACTGCCCAGCCAACAGAAAGTAACCACTTTGATTTAACTAGGCCAGTAGGTAAGGACCTTCCACTGGATAATAACTGCAGCGATGTTTATGTTTTAGCTGAATACACGATTGTTAACCCTAATTGATGCAGTTAGTCACTTCTTTAACGTTTGTTATTTCTGATGTAAAGTCAAGGTTGTAACTGTTTGCAATGAAGTCGTGGGGCGCTGAACTGTTCTTTTGAATCTTTTGATTTATGATAGTAATTACTCGTCTTTCAAATTTGAAGGAGGGTGAGCAAGCATCTTGAGGAACATTCATCATTAACTCCTCCAAAAAATATAGTTTATTTAATAATAAATCAATATGTGAATCGTAACAGTGATTGACAGCTGATACTAGGAATAATATGATTGTTAATATTATCATATTCATACAGACAAACATCGATGAGACAGTTAATTAATGTAATTATTGCAGCAGTCTGCATAGATTTGGTACCCCTGCTCGTCTAAGAGTGAAACAAACTCATTCAGTTAAAATTCATTAAATGATGTCTGCCACCTTATATATTTATATGTAAGGCTTTGCTGATGTGCCACAATAATGTCACCTAATGTTATGGAGTTAAAATATCAATATTGTGGCTTTCCAAGTTAACATTGTTGATATGACTGCGATTAAATCAGCATATACTGGATGCCACCCCTGAAATTCTCCTGCCACCCCATGAATATTTGTCTAGATCCGCCCCTGTTCAGGGGACATTACATTGACTGACATGCATTTCCTGGAGACTTATCCTAACCTTAACCAACACATGCCTAAACCTAACCAAGTCTTCACCCTAAAATTAATGGTTCCCCTCATGGGGACCTCCAATTTGTCCCCATAAGGGAGGCGAGTCCCCACACGTGACTGTGTAAACAGATGTAGGTCCCCACAAGTATAGTAATGCTAGTACACACACACACACACACGATTTTAAGTGTTAGTGTTGAAGTGTTTGAAATCCTTGTATTGAATGCAGATATTTCCTAAAAGATGAAACAAAGCGCTGTGATTTAAAGCAGCGGAGATTTCTAGCTCCATCTCCTGGACACAAACACCAGTACAATGTGCACATTTCATTTTAATATATTATGATAAAAATAAAACTGCAACTGTTACAGAATAAAATTAAGTGATATATTTCGTATTTTTTATACTTTTTTCATCTTTATTTATTATTAAGAACATTATTTTATAAGAAGTATAATTTTCATATCTGGAAAATGTTGAAATACAGAGGAGTTTGTGTTGCCCTTTTTTCAGTCCAAGGTTTTATATACTTTGCTTTAGTATATCTGCATTTATTCAATCTTTTTACCTGTATCTCTCTCCATGAGTCTGAGTATAACTGTTTTGTGTCCTGCACTGTTTTAAGTGTTTTGTCCCTAGCAAATAAAAATAAAAATAAATATCCCTTGATCAGCTTTCACTCTTTTATAACCATCTCTCAGATCTCCTAGAGAGGCAAAACTCTGGGTTTATTTTGAGATTCCAGGCTCATTTTCACAGCTGGAAAAAGTTGAATTGTAAAGATGTTATCCAAATGCAAAGGAGATGCAGATGTACAAAAACAATATGTCTCACCTGATGTGCAGGACGGACAGCATGGGCGTGGTGCCCCCCCCGAACACCCAGACAGTGAAGAAGACGACGAGCAGCGTGGTGGTGAACATCATCTGCCGGGCGTACGTCGCGGTGTCGCGGATTGCCAACGCAAACGCCATCGCTCCACGCAGACCTGCACGTTAAAAACAAAAAAACATGAATCAGCCAATCATATTAGAGTATGGTGGCCGATATGTGCAAACGAGCTCCAAGGTCAAAAACATTTTCAGTAGGAGAAACGCTCTGCAAAAACTAAAAACACAAATGTGCCAAAAACATCTGCAAATTAATAAATATCTGCACATGAAGGGTTCATCCGTTTGCATCCCACATATTTAAGCTTTAGTTCATCCTTGTACAGTATTTAATTATATTCAGTTTTAGCTAATCTTATGCTATTTTACACGTACATATTTGACTTATTACGCTTTTACCTGGACATTGGTCACTTGCAACATGGTCTCGCACTTGCATTTAATTTCTGTTCTTACATGAGTTTTATTGTTTTATGTCTTATATATATATATATATTTATGATGCATTGTGGAAGGAGCCTGGGACTTCAGTTTTTCATTGCATTAACTACACTGTAGCTGCCGTACATATGATAATACATCCTTTGGATCGCCACTAATTTGAAAACACATGTGCAGCAGTTAGAAAACACCCACAATCTTGATGAAATATGCGTTTAAAAAAAGCGCTGCATAAACAAAACTGAAACCAGGGGACAGTAGAAAGTGACGCACACTCTGGGACTGCAGCGCTTGGTGATGTTCAGGATTATAAAGTTGAACTGTCTGTGTTGTTGGAAATGTACCTACAATGTTTTATGGGCTTATTTTAACAATGCGATCACATGACTGTCTGATATTACTGCAGATCTGCTGTAAGCTAGCTAGCTAACGTAGCTAACCTAGTCATTTCAACTGCCAAACATTTCAGACTAACTAAATATTAGAGCTGCATAATATCAGTAGATTATTGAGGGACGTCATAATATAATCTAACCTGCGAACATCATCATGTGCTGGAAGTTCCCTTTGATCTTGTGCCTCCTGCCCAGGTTCAGGAAGAAGGACAGCGGGTAGATGTTGAACGCTCGGCCGATGAAGATGGAAATCTGACGGTGGTGTTCAGGATTCAAAAAACGGCAAAGATTCAGGGAGCTGGGGTGATCGTTTACAAAATGTTTTACTTGTTAACATGCTCCTTATCTTTCAATCGCATTTAAGAAACTGTCATGTATCCCCGACCCGCACATATACAAACTCCCCCCGCCTGGATACCCAGTGTCTAACTGAATTTGATGAGTGACCTCATATTATTGAAAATGTCAATATCGGTTTATATTTAGTGGTGTCTGTATTATACTGTATATTTGTATACCTGATATACAGCATTTCCAATGCCTATACTGCTGTTAATAATGTTTATACCCCCTCATAATGTTCACACTTTAAATACATTCAGTCTGTTTATATTTTTATATTATACTTTAACAAACACTTTCTGCCGTTACTTCTGGTTAGATGCTAACTACATACGTTGTTGTCTTAAGTACTTGTACTCTGTGCAATGACAATAAAGTTGAATTTAAATCTGAAAAGAAAAACACGGAAATAATAGTATATTTCTAAGGAGGTTGTGACGTGACGTGGGGGGGCAGATGGTGGAGTGAATATATATATATGTTTATAATTAAGTTTGACTCTTATGCTTTGTATCTGCGCCTTTTTTATTTGTATTGTTGTTCCTTAACTTTATAGTAAAGCCCTTACTATACAAATATACCCCCTTGTATGAAAGGTGGTGTATAAATGACATTATTAATATGAATTTAAAGTAAAACATGGAAGGTAACTTGTTTGTAAAGCAGGAACATTTTAAGACATAGACGGCGCAAACCACCATCCCAGCATCACTAGCCACTCCTGCAGGGGAGGGAATATCTTAACTCTACGAATGGAAGTAGATTTAAGTTGGCTGCTCCATCTCCCCATCTCCTGAAGCCCGCAACCTGGGTGTCATCCTTGACTCCACCCTTTCCTTCCACTCTCACGTCAAGTCTGTGACCAAATCGGCCTTTTTCCATCTAACGAACATTGCCAGACTCCGACCGTCACTCTCGGAGTCGGTTGCAGAAACCCTAGTCCATGCTTTTGTCACCTCCCGCTTGGACTACTGCAATGGTGTCCTGTTTGGGGTCCCCAACAAAACCCTGGTCAGGCTCCAGTATGTTCAAAAGTGTGCTGCTAGGGTACTCACAAATACAAAGCCGTGGCAGCACATCACTCCCACCCTCATCCACCTCCACTGGCTGCCGGTCAAGTCCCGCATATCCTACTAAGTCCTCCTCCTTACCTACAAGTCCCTCCATTCCCATGCCCCCCAGTACTTATCGGACCTCCTCCGCCCACATGCCCCACTCCGGAACCTGCGGTCTTCAGACTCTGGCCTGCTAACCACCCCCCGCACCAACCTGCGAACCTCAATCAATCAATCAATCAATGTTTATTTATATAGCCCAATATCACAAATGTTACATTTGTCTCAGTGGTCTTCACAGTGTGTACAGAATATCAGTATGACAATACGACACCCTCTGTCCTTAGACCCTCACATCGTACAAGGAAAAACTTCCAAAGAAAACCCAGTTTAAAGGGAAAAATGGGAGAAACCTCAGGGAGAGCAGCAGAGGAGGGATCCCTCTCCCAGGACGGACAGACGTGCAATAGATGCCGTGTGTAAATTGAAAAGATAATACATTTGCAACATCAACCTTCGGGGACAGAGCCTTCAGTGTGGACATCCCCACGCTTGACGCCTTCAAAAGGGCCCTCAAGTCCCATCTGTTTGCTAAGGCCTTTGGCCCCTAATCTATTTGTCGTTTTGTCTGTCTGACTGTTTGTCTGACTGCCTTTTGCTTTGTTATGTTTGTTCCTACTCCTGTTCTGCTTTGTAAAGCGACCTTGGGTCTTATGAAAGGCGCTATATAAATCCAAGCTATTATTATTATTATTATTATTATTATTATTATAAGTGCACGTTTGTTCAGAAGGATACGAAAGCCCCGATGATGAAGATGGGGCTGAAGATGTGGTTCTGGAAGGTGAACAGAGCCAGGCCCATGTAGGAGAATATGAAGTTCTCCGCCAGGAAGTGAAGCACCTCGAACAGCTGCAGGGGAAACAGATTTAGATATTACTGAGAGAATACAGTGAGTCCACAGCAAGAGATTTCATGTTCAGGTTCAGCAAGAGGAGTTTTGCAGAAAGTCTCCCACAATGCACTGCACTGAAATGCACTCTAACATGGCAATTGTACTTTTTATAGATTGACTTTGATTGACTTTTTTTTTTATAATCACAATTTGCTTGTCTGTATTTTAAAGTGTTATGCACAAAACGTATCTCCAATTAGTATTTTGAAAGGTGCATTTAAGATGCATTTATTAGGCGCATTCACACCGCAGTACTTTTCCCACAAAGGTTCATGAGAACTTAGTTCATGAGAACTCTTTTGTCGCGTTCACACCAAAAAGAGCCGGTACTAAAATTAGTTCACGAGAACCTTTTTACCCCCACGAAAGTCCCTGCGGCTCTCTTGTGAGAAAAGATCTATATTTCTGATTGGCTGGGCGGATTGCAAACCACGCCCCGTAAAACTCCCAAAAAGTGTTGTGAAGCCGCCATTTTATTATCCTCGCATTAGCATTATTAGCATTAGCCCAGCGCAGAAACGCAGAGAGACTAACTTATGGCAACGCAAAATAAAACATGGGAGCGGTGGAGATGAGGAGGTGTCGGCGTTCTGGCTATTTACTCGGAAGGCTTCAGTAGAAGCTGCTGGGACTCCCAGCAGCTTCTACTGAAGCCAGTCCCCAACTCCGGGGACTTCCGGCCGGGGACTTTGGGCGGCAGCATACGCCGTGAAGTGGTTGGCGGCCTGCCAGTAAACCGAAGCAGAAGAAGCAGAAGAAGAAGAAGTGACGTCAGCGGTTTCATTTGCCTAATCCTCCCCCAGGGACTTGTTCTGGTGTGAACGCGATCTGTACTCTGTTCTCATGAACCTTTGTGGGAAAAGTACTGCGGTGTGAATGCGCCTATTGAGCTACTGATAACCAAAATGATGTTTCGTGATGGCAAATACACAGAATGTTGACAAAGTAAACACAAATCTAAGTTAAAACAAATGTGTCCCATGTTTGTAAGAAGACTTGAATCCTCTGTAACAAACAAAAACATTTCAATTCGAGTCTCTTTCTTTCCTTATTTTTAATACACTTCCATCAAAGTCAAGCACTTTCCATGGCCTTTACATCTTTTGTGGAAACCATAATATATACAGTATACGGATTAATTCACATCCTCTTAACATCAAATCACAAGTAAGGTAAAATACAACCAGCTTTAAAATGTGTTGCATGTTTGTAAGTAGACAGTAGTGCAATTTCAAGCATTTTCAAGCACTTTTTTCAAATCAAAGCACTTTTCAAACCTTGGAAACACTGCATTCCAATTCTTACAGGTGCTGGAAACCTTTGAAGTGTTTTAAGGATTTCCAGCACCTGCAGAAACCCTCCTCCTGTCTTCCTGTCTTTTTAGCAATGTGTGTCTTTCTTTGAAACTGAGCTATAGGAGCTTGAATACTTGTATCACAGATATTTAACGGTTCCCGCTGTGTGTTGTCTGTGTGTTTAATCTGGAGACAACAGACTGAATGAACCCCCCCTGAGAAACAGAGTACAACGTGTCCTCAATCGACCCGGATTAAGCTCACCATCTGGCCCCGGCGCATTTCCACTATAGGGTTTTAGCAAGGCTCGGCTCGGCTCGCTCTCTTTGCTTTTCCACCTGGGGTAGTACCGCCTCACTGGTACTTTTTTAGAACCACCTCAGTCGAGGTTCTAAGCGAGCTGAAAATATGCTTAGCTAGTGACGTAAAACACTGGCGATTGGTCAGAGAAAATCGTCACAATTCTTGCACGAGACCCCAAGCGTTGCATAAGCACAATTTTTAAAACAGACGAGCTACCGTCAGCAAGTATTTCAACAAAGTATTTTTAATTTCAACAAAGTATTTTTAATTTAAACAAATCCATAAAGAAATGGCAGCAAAAAAAAGCATGCCGTGGTCGTTGGACGAGGTACAGACGTCCTCCGTCTCGTTGCAGATGAAAAAATACAGCGAGAGCTCGACGGCGGAATAAGAACTGGAACGGCTGGAGTCCAAGCAGGATGGTACGTTTTTGGTAACGCTCTGTTCTTTGCTTGAACGCATTGTGTCCCCATCTATTGTAAAGCTCACGTCTAACAAACAAGCCTATTTTATCCTTACATTTATGTTCGACAACCCAGCCGATCGCCCCGCCTACACTGCGCCGTCGTTACTATAGTTACTACCCTCGTTACTACCCTCGTTACTAACTGTAATGTAAACACAGCTTAAAGTGAACCGAGCCATGGCGAGCCGCGCTAAAACCTTCGACTACAGGTCGCATTTTGGGGGGTGAGATTGTAAACAGCAACAGAATGAAGGAACAGGAAGTGGTCATTGTACCTGCTTGGTGCGCTGAGTGGACTCTGCAGACAGGTTGTTGTAGGTGTAGTGAGCCTGAGTGATGCCGCAGAACAGCACGGCTACCACACCTGCAGGAAAACACACACAAAATACTCAGGTTGAGTACAAGTACCTCAAAATTGTACTTAACTACAGAACTTGGGTAAATGTACTTCACTGCATTTCACACATGTAATTAAGGCATAGGCAGAGTTGCTAAAGATACAATACATTTAAAGGATTTAAACACAATCAGGTGGTTTTTAAATGGGTTTGTTTGTGTTGTTATAAATGGCACATCTTGTTTATCTTGTTTTAGTGGTACTTTTTATTTTGGATGGATGTTGTTTGTACATTTTATTACAGATAATGAAGTAAGAGTTTTTTGAACACACACAATTTGATATATTTGAATATACTGACATTTAAAATACTTATAGTGGCTAATAATGTTCAGTTAAATAAAGCTATGAAGAAATTAAACCAAAAAATAACCATTAATTATAAAATAAGATACTATATATATATATTCAGCTGAAGTAATAAATACTATTAAGTTACAAAATAATAAGTACGGTCAACTTGATCTGGATTTATATAAATAGTTTTTTTTTTTAAATACATAGTAAATTCAACTTTGTGTAAGCATTTTAACGTCTACCATGACCTCACCGACAACAATTGTTGATAAATTAAATTCTGACATGACTTCTGAATGTGCAGACTTCTTCACCATGGCGGTTTTAAGCCTACTACCTTTTTGTTATTTGCCCTTCAGCTCACCTGTGAACCCGCAGGCCTCGGCCAGCAGGAAGGTGCTCCAGGACATGAGGAAGAAGAGCGCCGTCTCCAGCAGCGGGAAGCAGTGCAGCTTCGTGAACTTGGTGACGTGAGGGTGACGTTAAAGACACAACAGCACAGTCTGGTTTTAAAATATATATAAACAAACATTTTCAAAAAACTTTCTGAGACTTGAGTGTGAGGATATGAGAGCGGTGACGACTCCGGTGGCGGCTCCCATCACGAAGGAGCCGCTGAAGATCCCGATGAAGACCCCGACGGACTTGAAGAAGGCGGCGGCGTCGAACATGTGAGTGTTCGCTCCGCTGGGCTGGTACGCCACGATGGAGCTGGAGACACAGGAAAGAATATATTTTCAGTATTTTTTTTAAGATGTTCAATTTATTCTTTGAATGGATTCACCTCCTTGGACAGGTTCATATAGAGTCTATATATGAACCTGTCCAAGGAGGTGAATATAAGACTTTGACCATTAATATACCTTATATACTTATTTTTATCATATTGTAGAAGCAATCCCTTCTACCTGATGCATATTCTTTTATGGTTTAGAAATAAATTAATAATAATCGTAATAATAATAATATATATAACATTGTAAAAAAAATATACTTATATGTTTTAATTATTTCTTTAAATATGAACTGTTATTATATATTGCACACATATATATTATATATTTTTTGTGACACCTGTATGTGGATTCACAAGATGCAATGATTTTTAAATTATAATTTTTTTGTTTGTGAAATGTGAAAAGTCTTGGTGTCCGCTATAATACAAATATGTATACGTGTGAGTAGACTATTTGGAAACTCCAAATTTGGATAAATTAGAGGATGAGATAAGAAGACACTTATTTAATTTTAATTAATATATTTAGAGGGACTCTCCGCTATCTGGATTCCAATGACACCAAAATATATAAATTATTTTATGTTAGTTTGATCAAATGTGAATAGTTTTCTTTCCCTTTCACTGACAATGCAGTAGTGTACGCTATATATATATATAAAATACAAATAACACAGAATTTAGTGGATTGATAGTTAATTCTGCCAGTAGAGGGAGGCAGAGTGTGTGTTTCAGCAGACAGACAGACCTGTCTCACACCTCACTGTGGAATTTCATCAGCAGGAGTCAAAGAGAGTTTGATAATAAATCATGAGTAACGTACGAGGAGAGCACGATGGCCACGGCGTCGTTCATCACGCTCTCTCCAAACAGCAGAGCGTAGAGATCCCCGTCAGCGTGCAGATCGTTGAAGATGGCCAACACCGTCACTGCGCACACACACACACACACACTTTATATTTAGAATGTGCTGTCTGTCCGTCCGTCCGTGTGTGTGTCCGTCCGTCTGTCCGTGTGTGTGTCTGTGTGTCTGTGTGTCCGTCCGTCTGTCCGTCCGTCTGTCAGTCCGTGTCCGTCTGTCCGTCTGTGTGTGTGTGTGTGTACCTGGGTCAGTGGCGGACATAATGGCACCAAAGAAGAGGCAGTCTGTGTAGTAAAACTTGTCCGTCAGCTGTCCCAAAACCTGCATCAGTTTCACCACCCCGTACATCAGATTCCTGCAGACACACGAGCAAAGAGGAGGAGAATAAAAGCGTGAGGTGGCAGGAATATTCAGATCCATTTCTTAAGAGTAAAAGTACCAATACATTCATGTCAAATTACTCCATTACAAATATAAAGTAGGTCCTAACTTCAAAATCTCACTTAAGGAAAAGTATATTATCAGAAAAATGTACTTTAAGTAGTAGTATCATTGTACTGCGTTTGTGGACACATGATATATTAAGCATTCATGGTGAGCACCTTTTGCATAGCAACACTGGAGGATGCATCTTGTTAAAAGTTGATCACATGTTGTGTTCATGCTAAATCTTCATCTGGAGAGAAACTAAAGCTTTAAAATAAATGCAGAGGATTAAAATACATTATTTAGAAGTATAAAGAAGCATTAAATGGACATTTAAGTACAATCTACTTAGTTATTTTCCACTCACCCGATGACGAAGCATGAGATGGCCGTGCCCAGAAAGGCGTAGGTGATGATGGAGCCCATGTTCCTGAAGAAGTGTCTCTGCGAAGAGAAAAGGACGATAAGACAAACTGCTGCTGTGGGAACATATGAGACCTCTCCTACAGCTGGAAACATAGACTGGATAGGAGTTTAGATTGTCCTTATGGTCATAGCGTGTCTCCTTGTAGACTTTTATCATCTCTTGGTAGACATGTGCATCTATTTGTCCGTTTTTACTAACTATGCCTGCTTCCGTCAATATCTATGTCTCTGTGTGGTCATTTTGTAACTGCTTGTATTCATTTTGTGTCTGTTTTTGATTGTTTTGTGTATTTTTAAAGATTGTTGTTGGAAATGCTCTGTAAACACTGCAAATGTACATACAAATATATATATTTTTAAAGAAAGTAAGTGTATAAACTTCACTGCAGAAAGTCAGCATGACAAAGCTACCAAGCTGAACTTATTTAACTCTCCTTTAACAAACCAAAGTCAGTAGCAGCGGCATGTTTGGGAGGAACATCCTGTTGAACTACAAACACTGATTCTGCTGATCTGAGTCTCCACATTACTCCTAGATCACATGTGTCAAACTCAAGGCCCGGGGGCCAAATCAGGCCCGTGGTGGATTTAATTTCGGACCGCAGGATCATTTCTAATTACTATTAGATCTGGCCCGCCGGTATATTGCACACACACCTTCACTCCACCTGAGGGTCTCCTCAGCTCAGAGCCCAAACATTGATGACCTTGCACCCAAGATGAGATGCCAAGTATCTGAACTAGCATCACAGAGCAGCACACTGAGTTCAATGGATGCTTCCTTCTGCACTTTCTTTCTCACGACAACAGGGCATGTTTGGTTTGGTTGGTGAAAAGCTGCAGATAGAGCCATAAGAAATTAATGCAACTGATTATTTAATGTTGTTTTTATAGGCAATAATTTAAGCTTTGTTAGTTCCAGGTTTAATATGTGCAATAAGTTCATTTAAAAAAGTTCTGCGAACCTGTCCGGCAGTCGACTAGTACCCATTTTTTTATTTTGGCCCACTGTGTATTTGAGTCTGACCCCCCTGCTCTATATGATTAAAGAAACAAAAACACTGACTGAGATGAAGTGCCTTTGGTTCAGTGACTGAGAGGAGTGATTCAAATAGAAAGTGTGCAGCACGTTGTGTTCAGGATGTATTCATTACTATACTGTGTGTTTCATTACAGAGATCTAAAGCTTGTTATGAGCTGAAGAAAATCCGTTAACGCTGCGTTTAAAATCCCTCCCAACATGACCTCCTGCTTCCTGTTCCTTAGATCCGACTCAGCAAATTCCAGCTTTAATCACAATTTCACCAGAAAAACAAAAAAAGGAGTTCTCACTTTACTTTACATTTAAGAATGTTTTAACATCACTCGGACGGTTATTTAAAACCAGCTGTGCCATGGGGTACATTTAAAGAAAACATTGAAACTGTATTGTTGATTGTAACAATAGGGAGGCTGTGGCGCAGTGGTTTAGAGCAGTGCTTCTCAAAGTGTGGTCCGCGAGCGCCCCCTAGTGGTCCGTGAGTATATTGGTAAAATGTCACATTTGAAAGAAATACATTTATTTAAGTTTTTCGCACTCTCGCGGGAATATCTCCGCAATGGAACGAGCTTAAGTTTAACTTTTGATTGCATGATATAGCCCAGATAAACACCTTCATCACACATGTTGCCACTTGTTTGTACCATTTTCAGGCTATTTGTAAAAAACGATGTGTTTTTGCATATTTGTGGAGTTAGGTGGTCCGCGAGTGTTTTTTTATTGGTTAGGTGGTCCTTGGCATGAAAAAGTTTGAGTAACACTGGTTTAGAGCCTTGGTGTTGGGATCAGGGGGTCACAGGTTCAAACCCCACTGCAGTCAGCATGTCGTTGTGTCCCTGAGACCCTTCACCCCAAATTGCCCCTGTGGGGATTGCCCACAGTATTGAGTATGGAAGTCGCTTTGGATAAAAGCGTCTAACATGTAATGTGTTCTTATGCCTTTGCTAGATAGCACTTCATCTGAAAACAACAAACAATGAGTGTTGTTGGTTATTAGTTCATGCAAGAGGCGTTCAGTTACATACCTAAAAAAAGATATGTTGCCAATTATTTCGAAGATTTTTAGTTGCAATTTTAGGAGAAAGACAATCCATAAAACTTCACTTTTATCACTTTTGTAAAAAGAAAAACGGACATTTTATAGCAGTATCATTATTCAGAAACTCAGTACAGCTTTGCATCCTCAGGTAAATATAATAAATATATAATAAAAAAGAATAAAAAGGCAAAATGAATCAGAAAGCCAGCAATTTAAGATATTCAATAATACAAAAATAAACTTTAAAAAAAAAGGCATAAAAGGTCATTTAAAAGCACATGCCATTGAATTTAAATTGTCTCCCCCACCCAATTTCCACACTATTACATTTGGGCAAAAATGCTTAACAATACATCTTTAAAAAAAAAGCCTGTGAAGCATGCTCATTGTAGCGGGGGGTACAAGAAGAACACTTAAAGAAATGTGTTTTTTTAATGCCGTTTAAAACATATATTGCAGTATAGGAGGAATGGGCTTATGCATAAACATAATTGTCTGATATTTAGAAAACTCATGAACTGCACCAGCTGCTGCCGTTGAATACTGTAAACATGGTGATGGATTAATGATGATCCGTCTCTAAACACCACACTACTGTTGCTCAACAATGGGAAGCAGAACCGTCTCGTATTTTCACTGTCAGACTTTTTTGGTTGTTTTTGTTGTAAAAGCCAGAGAGGAAACGAACGACATCTGCAGTGGAGTTCCCCTCAGACACTCAGTGTGTGAGAGGCAGCAGGAAGTGGCAGCAGAATCAGATTTCCACCTGACTACAGGGCAAGTCATGATAGGGCCACAAGCTGAAGGGCCCTCTGGATTTATCTTACTAAAAATCACTCAAGGAGGCATTTACCAAACTGCAAAGAGACACAACGACTACAAAAAAGACAAGGCCTTGTCATTTCAATAGGAGGAACTGTACTACAAAAAGCCTAAAAATACAGCAATGAGACACAAAATGACCTCAAAGACACAACAATATCGACAAACTTCAAACAGAAAGACATTCAATGACTACAAAGCTAGTCAAAAAGTCTATAAAAACTGCACAACGAGACTTAAAATCACTGCAAAGCACCACAATGACTACAATAAATACTAAAAGTAAACCCCGGATGTTGGAAATAACATGTGCTAGTAGTGCGAGTGGAAACCCTGAGCGTGACCACATGCATGAAATCCAATGCATTTAAAAACGTACAAAGACCTACAACTTATCATGAGGGTAACATAACATATAATGAGGGAGCAGATCAGGCCCCATCGTGGCCTTAACCTACAAAATGTCCCTTAAAAGAGACAAATACTAACCAGGAAGAGACGCAACAAAACTACAAGGAGACACAAAATGACTACAAAGAGACAACAGCCTCAAAACATCAACAGATAGTGTGTCAAAGTGTGCGTGTCCTGCTATAGTAGAGTTTTTTGGGCCTGTGTCATAATATGCATTATATTACGTTACTGCCAGTTGAAACGCATTGAGCGTTAGATATAATGATTTGAACAAGCCGCACTCACCTTCTTCAGACTGTATCCAGCGTGGAATATAATGGGAGGCAGCAAAATGTTGAAGAACACTTCAGGGTCGAATGTCACCTGGAAAGGATTTTAGGAAATTCATTAGTTTAAATAATAACAATCTGCACATTTAAAAAAAGAGAGGTTCGACTGAAAAAAGATACATTAAATAAATATACAATACAACAGTACTAGTAGATTGTTGTAGGAAAAATCGAAACAAAAAGGTGCCTAAAATAAAATGATAAAGAAACTTGATCTTTCTTTCTATTATGTTGTACATAATATAATTTAACGGTTAAAATTGTCTTCACTGCTTCTGGAGGCGTGTGGCGCAGTGGACTAGTGCGTTGGTGTTCAGGTTCAAACCCCACTGCAGTCAGCATGTCGTTGTGTCCCTGGGCAAGACACTTCACCCCAAATTGCTCCTGTGGGGATTGCCCAGAGTATTGAGTATGAAAGTCGCTTTGGATAAAAGCGTCTAACAAGTGACATGTGATGTAATGTTTTCCACACAGGTTGCCAATTTCTACCGTGAGATTTGCAGTCTTCTATATTCCCTTGACTACAGAGGTTACCACTAGGGGACAATATTATTTGACCTTTTCACAAAAACAAAACAATTGGCTCAAACAGATGCAAAATGAAGTATTATGTTTAAATTGAAAACAATGGAAATGCCGTCAGTTGTTGTACTCGTCAGTGTTTTAGCGAGTGATTTGTACAGTCTTCAACTTTCACCTTTTTACACAGCAGAGACATAATAAAATGGACACACATTGGTTAAGTTGAAGTTATACTTAGCACATCCTGTGTTAAAGGGGAGAAGACAATGAAAGCATTTACTTGACAGTGTTTCTGCTCTTCATCAGACTCTATCCTTTTATTTGTAAGAAAATCTAAACATCAGGCCCCAAATTGCTCGGGGTTTCAGTCATATCTACGCCACACAAATCAAAAAAGTAACACAAATACCTGAATCACTATGAAAATAGGGAAGAAGTTAAACAAAAAGCTTCTGCAAAATATAGTTAAACTGTTAAATGACATGTAGGTCACTACTCCCTAACACGTAACAACTCTGCGGTCCTGCCTTGGGTCTCGTCATGCTGCTTCCCTGATGGCTTCCTCAGGATTGTAGCTGACATCCTCGTGGATTCATCTTACTTATTACAGACACATGCATTTCCTAACATTCGGTCTATATGCTGTAAAATGTATTATCTCTTCGTTGCACGTCTGTCCGTCCTGGGAGAGGGATCCCTCCTCTGTTGCTCTCCCTGAGGTTTCTCCCATGTTCCCTTTAAACTGGGTTTTCTTTGGAAGTTTTTCCTTGTACGATGTGAGGGTCTAAGGACAGAGGCTCTAAGGACAGAGGCTCTAAGGACAGAGGGTGTCGTTTTTCTCATACTGATATTCTGAACAATCTGTGCTGTTGTATTTGCTGTAAAGTGTCTCTACTGTAGGCTATTTTTATTTTATGTACAGCACTTTGGCTCGACCAAAAATCGTTTATAAATGTGCTATATAAATAAAACTTGATTTGATTTGATTACATTTCACAAGTCTTTAGAGAAAGTTCTGACTTAATGTTTCCTGGTCGAATGTACTTATTGTAAGTCGCTTTGGATAAAAGCGTCAGCTAAATGCAATGTAATGTAATGTAATGCTTCTAAAGGTGTAGGATTTTATGAGGATACGGGGGAAAGTGCATGCCTGGTCAACATTCAGTAGGTAAAGTATGCATGTATGTCAATATTGTGAGAAAAAGTAAGAACATGAATGAAAAAACGAGAGTGTAGTGTTTACTTTGCGCAGCATGTCGTTCTGCTCCACGTTGTGGATCTCTCTGGAGTTGATCTCTCCCTTCAGCGTGTACTCAAAGAACTTCCCGCTGATGTTCAGCAGGACGGTGCTGACCGGCCCCTCCTTCAGTGAGCAGCTGGGGGGGGTCTTGTTGTGGTAGCTGGTGGCCGGGATGCCGTACCGCAGGATCACCCCCACCAGCAAACCTGGGGGGGAAATAATTAAAAAAACGTTATATGAAATGTGTAGCCTTGTCAATTCAAGACCAGCAGCAAACCTGGGAAGGGGGGTGAAATGGTAGCTGGTGGCCGGGATGTCGTACCGCAGGATCAAAAGGCAGAAAAAGGATTACAAAAGGTAATGTATAAACTGTGTCGCATTGTAGAATCAGACCCTCAAACAAACCAGAGGTAAAGGGAGAACAATGGTTGCTTGAGGCCGGGATGCAGTACCAAAGGATAACCTCCACAAGCAAACCTGGGTTAAAAAGAAAATTAATAAAAACACAATATATAAAATGTGTATAAGTGTAGAATCACGGCCACCAGCAAACCCTAGGGAAAGGGGGGATAAATATTATAGGAAATGAGAGTATTGGAGAATCTCATCCACTAACAAGCTCAAAGAAAGGTGTGAAAATCTATTATAAATAATATATGAAATGTTTAGCACTAGAGAATCAGATCCACCAGCAAACCTGAGAAAAGGGGGAGAAAATATCTGTTGACATGTATTCACTCGTACAGTCTCAGCTAATAAGGTGTGCGAAATAACCTTAATTTAGATATTTAAATGATAAGGCCTTGTGTATACAGTAATGTCTTGCTCACTCATAGTCTGAGGTTCAAGGGCATATTTTAAAATTACCTCCCAGGGACCTTTTAAAATGTTGAGCAAACATTCTTGTTTGTTTTGCCTGATTTGTCCGACCAAAATCTGGTCTTAAAGTATTCTGATTTGTCCCGATTACACTCCCACAATACCGGCACAGTTTCTGTGGAGCCAGCTGTTTATTCAGAAAATCAATATTTGACGTGGTTCCACTTGGCAGTCCTGAAAAAACACAAACATCCCATCATTCTGGAGTTGTGTTGAAACTCCAATTAAACCAACTTTAAAAAAAAAAAAAAAATGATGTTCCCATAGTAAAGTAAAACGTAAATATGTGCTGTGATATAAATGTCACTTTCTGTCATTTCACGGTTTGCTTTTTCATCAAGAAAAACAATTCAAAGTGTGTCCTTCATGTGATAATCTCAGGTTAATCACTGACATTTGAAGAGACACTAAACACAGATGAGACTGAAATAAATCTTTAGCCGGGAAAATCTACTCGTATCAGGGGTGTCAAACTCAAGGCCCGGGGGCCAAATCCGGCCCGCCACTTCATTTTATGTGGCCCACAAGAGCTTGCAAAGAATATAATAAGTTTATTATAATGTTAGTGCCGCTTTACAGGAGAACGTTGCCCATAAACTACATGTCCCACAATGCATCTCATTTTGTGACATGCGCAATGAAGAGACTTGCAATGATTTCAGACATAGTTAATTATGAAGTTATTACCCTATCCGATAATAATCCAATGCAGAGGAAATACTGTAAAATTATACATTTTATATTTATTATCTATATTTATCTATGTATATTATTTATAGTCTTAAAGTTACCACCGGCCCTTTGAGTGCAACCATAATTCTAATGTGGCCCGCGATGAAATTGAGTTTGACACCCCTGCCATAGATGTATATCTGCTTGGATGCATTATCTATTGTTGAAAAACAGAAAAACAATCCCTATTTTTCCTTTTTTGATAATCGATTAAAGGTTAAAAGTAATATTTAATGCCATAATTTACCTAAAATGCGGGGATGTGCCTCTTAAATGTGGGGATGTGCTGCTTTTCTCTTTATAATACCATATAAAGTGACAATTTTCAAAATGATAATGTTGTTTTATGTTGCAAACCATTAGTCTAGATCAGCAGTTCCCAACCTTTTTCAACTCAGGGCCCACTTAAGAATCAAACATTTGTTCGCGGCCCACATTCAACCATAAACAATACGGAGGCTAAATAAAGTTCTGATTGGTCGATTCAGAACATGTGACATGTTGTTAATCAAGTAGAAGAAATAAAATACAACTATTCTTCTGGGTAAAATACATATTTTTAAAAGTCAATCAAGGAGTAATGTTAATTTAAGGTGTTTGAAGAGATTAAAAATACAATTTGTTTTGAAAAAATTATTGCCACAAAAAATCTAAGGGTGGCTCAACACGCCATGAAATGGGAAAGAACGAGCTCTAACGAAGAGTGGGGTCTCGACAGTCAACAGGGATTATTCTGTGCTCATATGGTTGTCACAATAGAAATAAAATGGCAGGTAATAGATGAAGCTGATGACAACCCTGCGTTACCTTTCCTTATTATGTTGTTTTTAAGGAAATCATCATTTTTTTAAGATGCATGATGTTTGTTAGATTTTGAACAGCCAATTAAAACGCAGGGTGAGACCAGCCACTATTGATTATCCTCTTTATTCATTATTCTGCTGATTCTCGTCAGTCAATACCAGTTAGTCTATTAAAATGTCAATACATGTCTATCACATCTTTACAAAGCCAAACGTGATGTCTTCAAATGTTTTGTTTTGTTCCAGAAAAGTCCAAAAATATTTAGTTTACAATGATATCAATAAAGAAAAAGCAGGACATCCTGTCATTGGAGAGGCTGGAATCAGAGAATGTGGGAATTATTTCCCCATTTCTGATTTAAAAATGAATGAAAAGAATGAATTTATTATCAAAATAATAACAAAAACGTTATATTTGCTGGTGACGAGTCCCCTCTTTTTCTCATTTTAATATATATTCATTGTATTTTTTTTATTGCATCTTCCTTTAATAGTTTGTTGTTACTATTATGGAGTCATATTATTTTTCTTGGAAATTATGTTTTCTATATATATATATATATATATATATATATATATATATATATATATATATATATATATATATATATATATGTTATGTTGCATTGTTAGAGGATCCTATGAATTAAGATGTCCATTCCCATATCTAAACTGTAGATGTGCATATGACAATAAAGCTTTCAGTCTTTGAATCTGATCAAATAACTGGCCCCAGCATGGCCCCCCCCAGTAAAATCGGTCTAGATCCGCCACTGGCTCTATGTACGTGTGTGCAACATATATATATATATATTTATTTGTTATTATGTAGTTGATCTCACCGTAAATCATCGCCAGCCCGGTCTCGTGCAGAAATCGCACCCGTCTGTGCTTGAAGAGCCAGATGGTGAGAATGGTTAAGGTCAGCAGCATAATGAATGTGAGTAAATTAACGCTGTCCTGGCGGTGACTTTCCTCAGCCTCCTTCTCCGTGGTGAGCTCCTCCATTGCTCCTCCGTCCTCCGCCGTGACGGCGCTCAGGAGGATCAAGGCCGGCGTTAGGGTGTCCAGAACCCGGGCTGCGGTGCGTCTCTGCGGCCGGAGAAGCTCCATGATGCTGCGGCTGCTGCTGCTGACAGCCGCTATGATGATGCCATGTCACTGCACGGTGCTCGCAGAGAGGAAACAGATCCAGGGTCTGCTGGCTGCTGCAGGTTCAGCCTTTTAAAGACACACTGCTGCTCTGCTGCTGGAGACGAAATCACACCGCCGGTCCGCTCTCAGGTTGCGCATGCGCAGTGGTGGAAAGTAACTAAGTACTTTTACTGAAGTACTGTACTTAAGAACAATTTTGAAATAGTTGTACTTGAGTATATTTTGCTACTTTTTTTACTTCTACTCCAGTTGAGTTCAGAGGTAAATCGTGTACTCCACTACATGTATTTAATACCTTTAGTTACTTTAAAGATTTGGACTAATGATGTGAAATATAATCAAGTGTTAAATCAGACTTTAGTTCCACCTGGAGTAATATTCACAAGCCACCCTGCAGTATACAAAGCCATTCAAACTAGCTGCACCTTTGCCAGCTTTGATAACACTTTAATTCATCAATAATTATAAAACACATCATATATATTATTCTGAAATGGACCAATATTCTGCACTAATTTTATTGTATTAACTTGCATATAGTTAACTTCTCCTGCATCACTTGTACTGTACATTAGTCTTGCAACACTCTTGCAGTATTTTATTTCTATTTCTTCTTGTACAGTTTTTATTGTTGTTGTTTTTTTTGTTTATGTTGCATTGTTGGAGGTGACTTGGAATTGCATTGCAAGCTGTGTATATGACAATAACACCTTTGAACTCTTGAAGCAGAGGTAAAGCTAAACCCCCTGAGTCACGGTCAGCAGGTCCTGATGAATGTGCAGAGCTGAGGATTTAAAACCGGAAGTGCACAGGGACTGGGTTTGGTCGTTAAAAAGCAGTAGTGGAATGCAAGTTGTGGGAACTAACAAAGTATGTTTTCATGTTGTGCTAAATATACCTCTACTCAGTGTTTGAAGAAGTACTTGTGGGGGAAACTTCTGAAGCAATTGGAAACAGGACTCAAAGAGACACGAGGAGAGCTGGAGCTTTGATGGCAAACACTGACGGTTTATTTGGAGCTTCAGCCGGAGAATTCACACGACATGTCACGGGCCACGAGTCGACCACACGGTTGAGATGCCACAATCAATTCTGAAGCACCCTCCTGTAGCTCGAGGTTTTAACTAGTTCAAAGTGTAATAATCAACATTCTTCAATAGATAGACTAAAGAGCTGAGGACAATGAATCACATTTATTGTCGCTTATGGCTCGGGGTCATCTACACCGCGAGAAGGATGTGTTCCAGTTAGGGCTGTCAATCGATTAAAATATTTAATCGCGATTAATCGCATGATTGTCCATAGTTAATCACGATTAATCGCAAATTAATCGCACATTTTTTATCTGTTCTAAATGTACCTTAGAGGAATATTTTTCAAGTTTTTAATACTCTTATCAACATATGAGTGGACAAATATTCTTTATGCTAATGTTTATTATCATTTGAACAATGACAAATATTCTCATGAATATTAAACACAACAACCTCTGAACATTACAAATATTCGCCTCAATTCAACCTGGAACCTCTCATACAATAATACAATACAAATGTGTGTGTGTGTGTGTGTGTGTGTGTGTGTGTGTGTGTGTGTGTGTGTGTGTGTGTGTGTGTGTGTGTGTGTGTGTGTGTGTGTGTGTGTGTGTGTGTGTGTGTGTGTGTGTGTGTGTGTGTGTGTGTGTGTGTGTGTGTGTGTGTGTGTGTGTGTGTGTGTGTGTGTTTACAGTATGCCAAATGTCAGAAAGAGGAAGACAGACAGGGGAGTGCCACTTGCTCTGCTGCAGAGGGCCTCAAATGAAGTTGAGAAGGGCAAATCATTTAGGGAAGTGGCAAAGTCCCATATGCCATGTCACCCGGTACCGGTTCCATAAAAAGAGGCTGAGGTTGGAGAGTCAGGGATCACAGACACCCCCAAGAGTAGGCTACTAGAAAGAAGGTGTTCTCAACAGAGCAGGAGATGCTTTTGAGAGACTAACTGATGGAGGCAGCTGATTTATATTATGGTCTCAGCTCAAAGGAGGTAGGTCCACATAATTCAGGTAGAGTGCACCTCTCAGAGAACAGATTAATCCTTCACAGAGGATGATGCTGTGTGTGTTATCTGTTATCCCGGGATGTGTGAAACCCCATTCAAATCTTGTTGCCTTAGAATTTGACAGCTTTCCCTATTTGTTGTCATGTAGTGTGAAAAAGGTAACCGTTATTAACATGTTACAACCGTGCCTGGCATGTGTTACAACTGTCCCTGTATAGGACAGTTGTAACAGTTGAGTTTTTAAAAAAAATACATTTTCCAACCTGTACTTATTTCATAAAAACATCTTAAATACATTGTTTCAGTAGCTGACATATTGATAATGTATAATATAGCAAAATGGCTCCTAATGTAATTGTTTTTTTACTTATTGGGGAAAAACCCCAAAAGTGTTGCAACTGTCCCTGGTCTCCTCAACTTAGATCTTTTATTTAAGTAAAATTACAAATACTATGGTCTAAGTATACCCCATTACAAGTTAAAGTCCTGATTTCCAAACGTTACTCAAGTGTCAAGTAGAATTACAAACATATCTTTTCCCAGTATTTTATTATTATGGTTATTTTATTATATTGTTTTTTAACTTCTAAAAGCATTTTAGTATTGTTTTTTATTTCTCTCCCCCCAGCAAAAACACCTCATTGGACTCCTTTGTTTACTTCGAGAACATAGTGACCTCACTATTTAACACTTGCGCTCCTATTGGCTAGCAGTCCAACACATTGTACATGATAGGCTAAGGTGCGGGACATCTCTAAGTGGTTGACCAATCACAACAGAGGTGGCCAGCTAACCAATCAGAGCAGACTGGGCTCTGGTTTCAGACAGAGGGTGAAAAGAGGTGCTGCAGCTCAGGCAGTATGGGAAAAGTAAAGAGCTTTTTGAACATTAAAGCATGGAGACATGTCACAGTAGAGGCACAAAATACACATTTGAACATGAAAATGAGCATAATATGTTAATTAGACTTTATTTGTACTGCATTTACAGCTTGTGAATCTCACAAAGGAATCAATAAAGTGCAATGTATCTCTATTAATCCCTTCTACTAATCTATTTCTCTTATTTTGGTTGATTGTATTTTGTATTTTTGATCCGAATCTTCAATGTGATTGAGGTGATCAAATAGAGTAAAAATATTCCCTCTGAGATGAAGTCAAGTATAAACAAATACTTCAAATGTGTACTTAAGAGCAGATAGCCATACATTACCTACTCTGCCGTTTAGTATGTCTAGTCTACATATAACATCATGAGGTAACGCAGGGTGAAAAAGGCACGTACAGGAAGGCCATATCCTCAAAGCATCTCTCACAGATGCATGATGGGAGATTACCTATTATTAGCGTGGCCTATTGGTTTAAGGTGCTAGCTAATCTGAAGTCTGCTCCGACATGTAACAAGTTATTTGTGGTTTTGTTGTAGAGTGAGATGTAAATATATTATATATAGTATAAATAAATAAACCTGGTGTTCAAAAAAATACACATTTATTTGGACTGGATTATCCCAGAGAGTCTAAAGATTCTTTATAACCCAGTTTGAGATTTGTGAAACCTTTATTCTATTTGTGAAAATACAAACAAGGGAGATTTCAGTGTTTTTTTTTTTACATGTAGACCACAAAAGACCAGGTCCTGATCTAAAACCACTAGACCTAGACTCATCAAATCTGGACTGGATTATCCCAGAGAGTCTAAAGATTCTTTATAACACAGTTTGAGTTTTGTGAAACCTTTATTCTATTTGTGAAAATACAAACACAGGTGGAAGGCTGAGGTTGCTGCAACAGGCCAGAGTGTGAACCTCCCAGCTGGGCAAGCCTTTATGCCTTCTTGTATTTTCACAAATAGAATAAAGGTTTCACAAATCTCAAACTGTATTATAAAGAATCTTTAGCCTCTCTGGGATAATCCAGTCCAGATTTGATGAGTCTAGGTCTAGTGGTTTTAGATCAGGACCTGGTCTAATGTGGTCAGGATGCAAAAAAGCACTGAAATCTCCCTTGTTTGTATTTTCCACAAATAGAATAAAGGTTTCATTGTTCGCTCAGCGCTGTAAATTAAATGTCCCTTAACTTTCCCCTTAACTGCCGAATCGGATGCTCTGAATCGGAAGCCAACTTCAGCGTCGTGAGGTGTGTTCAATGTGTAACGGTGCATTCAGGGTAGGCTGGTAAATTACACCTCTTTCCTGAACGTTGCTGCAAGGTAATTTGTAGTGTACTTAAGTGCATATTGATGGTACTTTTTTAAAAATATGTTCTACTACTGAGGAAAATATTGTACATTTTACTCCACTATTTGATAGTGAATGAGATAGTGAGTATATGTATCAACAACAAAAAACACCTTTCATTTAAGAATACTCTCATGTCAACAAATAAACAAAAGTATTGCACAGAAGTAAATAAATACGGAGTAAATATACATACCAACACGGATAAGAGATATTGCTAGAGAATATCTATATAATACAATAGTTAATTTGAAGAATACACTATAATCAGAATCAAGTTTATTGCCAGGTACGTTTACACATTAAACTTTAAGCAAACATTTGTATCTTTTACTTGCGTAAGATCTTGATTGAACAGTTATGAGCTACTTGTAGTGGAGTCAGGAGTGCTATATCATCGTGAGATACGATATGATTAGATGGACCTTTACTGATCCCTGTAGGGAAATGCAGGTGTTGTAGCAACAACGGAACAAGACAGAAACACAGATAGTACACATGGGATAAAAAGAATAAGAATACAAAATAAAATAAGAATAACATTTAGTAATATTATGAATGACAATAATGACATGAGTTATACACACTATGTATAAAGGTTAAACATACATTTAAATGTGCAGGTAATCATACTTTAACTTGAATTCAATACATCATGCACCAGTAGATAGATGTGTGCGTCTCTGTTTTGATTTATGTTCAATTAAATACTTATTAAAATATGTTTATAATAAAAGCAACCTGCGGAAGTAGTTTGTTTTGTCCCCAAACGCTTCATGGGATTCACGCCTCTCTTACGTCACCCAGTCACTCAACATCAGCCTTGTGATTGGCTCTTCACACGACTGGGACGGTTGCGATTGGTTGCGAAACGAAGCAGAGAAACAGGAAGCCAAAGAAAAAAAAATCTTTTCAACTCAAGAGCTCATAAGCCTCTCACTCTCTCACATTTTATCGTGTTCTCCTTCGTTACAGGTTGACGAAAAACTCCAAGCAACATGGGGTGCTTCTTCTCTAAAAAATCCAAAAGGAAGTCCTCGGAAAAAGATGAACGTACGCCGACGACAACGACCGTTGAAACTACGACGACGACAAACAGCTCGGTTCCCCTTGGCAACAACAGCGAGGAGCCTCCGAAGCAGTACAGCTGGGACAAGAGAGAAAAGGTGAACACATGACATTTAACGTTAAATAAAATCATTAAGATGAATGAAATTATACCTTTTGGCACCTGGAAGTCTTACCTAACAAAACCCAACAAGTGTGAGATGCTTAATGCCTTTTCATTTGTGCCATTAAGTCGTTTCCAGCTAGCTATTTAGAAACAACTCGCGTGCAAGGGGTTTTCTCAGGTGTATTGGTGCTTACATAAACACTGGTAACACTGAAAAAAGACAATATTTAATCCTTATATGGACATTCATATTTTGTCAAATGAATTGATGGCAGTAACCTACAGCTGGGACAAGAGAGAAAAGGTGAAAACGTCATTACATTCTCAATACAGTCATACAATTAAATTAAATTATACCTTTTGGTTCCTGGAAGTCTTACCTAACAAGTATGACACACTTAACGTATTTTATGTTGTGTTATTAGGAGGTTTCCAGCTAGGAATTTAGAAAAAACCCTCATTGTGTTGGTGCATATAAACACAGGGAGTTACATTTAGATGGAAATATTTGTAGTTATCTATTTTAAGAAGGGACAATGCACGTTCTTTAACTGTAGCGCCGTTGTGTTCATCAGTAAAGTGGAACTTCTGTGTGAACTATTCATATCTTAAACTGCACTGTAACTTTTTATTCATGTATTTTTTCTTTTAATGTTTCTTTTATTATCTTTTACTGTTTTTAAATGCCTTTGTCTGAATGTCTTTCATTTTTGTAAAGCACCTTGAATTGCCTTGTGTTGAAAGGTGCTATATAAATAAACTTGCCTTTCCTTGTAGCCAGAGAGGCCAATTTTCATCTGCAGTCCCTGGCAGGTTGAAGGCATTTAATGAAAACATACAAGAGCACATGAAAAACATATAAGCACAATTAACTCACGATTGCAGCACATATAAATAACATTATACCCAGTTAAAATACCTTTTTTAAAAACCTTTTAACACGCAACACATGTGTATTGTACTCATTGCTTACACCCACCTAATGCAATGAAGTACATCCTTTTACATGAATAAAATATAATTTAATATATTACACAACCTTAAATTGCTGCATTGACACAAAATAAAGAAAAATAGGTTTTTCATTTACAAAGATATTGTCTTGTTTGTGAAAATGTAAACACTAAGATACATTAAAATGTGCGTCACAGGTATGCAGAGGTACTCTAACAGTACTACAGTGTACAAATACTCAGTTTACAAAAATGTGAACTGATTATTAAATGTTTACAAATGCCAGAGTTGTTTTCAGTGTTGGAGGAAGTTTTCAGATCCTTAACATAACAACATAAACACTACGAGTGAAAGAGTAGATACAGGGTTAGATACATTGAAGTCAAAGTGAGGAAGAATTGATCATTTTTGTAAGAAAAATATAAAGGAATATATATTATAAAAATTAAAAATTCCCTGAAAATGACAAATATATTTAAAATATTTTCACAATGGAGTATTTTAATAGCAAATGCAAGATACCAAAAAGACCAATCCACCTCTTCATGTATTTAACCAGGTGAAAGGCGTATATAAAGAAAGTAAAACTTGGCATTAGTGTCCTGGAGCAAATGTAAATAGGGCCGATATATTTGTGTATACATATGCTTTAAAGCTTTTTAATTTGTAAGTGTAATTCCTATTGATAATATTTGTCTTATTGAATCCATTAATCAGCTCGTTGGCTCTGAATCTGTCTCCATAACAGAGCCAAGCTCGGCAGCGTTTTATTACATCACCCAGTCTCAACATATTCAGCTTTACGTGTCGACGGTTGCTTAAAATGCATGCAATGCTCTGCACGCGTCCCCCATGTATCCAGCCGGCGTTATCTCATTATGGGATTACAACACTGTTCACAGCTGAACACACAGAGCATGATTTATTCAGATTATGTAGGCGCGGACTAGGTCGTGGTTCCACTTCCATTTTTTATAACAGTGGTTCACCAAAATAACACACTAGCCATCAGTATCCGGTGTGTTGTTTAAAACTAGCTTAATGCCTACTGCAACTTCACTTAGTCTGAAATATGAGAAGAGAAACTACTGTAATGTTAGTGAAATGTAACAAAGAGAAGATACGCGGAATGAATGGTTTGATTTAATACATTTATTCGTAAAGCAGTTTTTAAAATGGGAGCTCTTACATTCTTAATTAAATGGAGAGCATAATTTCAAAACAAAACTCAAGAACTGCAAAATAGAAGGACACGGTTCAAAGGGTGTGTAAAGAAACGTATCAAATTATCCAGAAAGTATAATATATTCAACTTAAAATGTAGCTGGTTGCAGAGCTTTATTATGTAAGCAGCTTATCCACTCTTACGTGAGTTGGATTTAAAGCAGGGGTGGGGAAAATTTTTCCTCTCAAGGGCCATTTCAATTTTTTCAACATCCTCCGAGGGCCGTACAAATGATTGACGTCTGCTTAAAATACCAAAATCACAGCCCATTCATTTCGCCTTTCTTTCATGCTGTGCAAAGAAAAAGCAACCTCTTAATCCAGATATTTTACCATGATTCGCGCATGCATGCACGTGCACAGTTGTGGCATGACCACCAAAACAGAAAGATATGGACACAAGATGTGTGCAATTTAGTTTCCTATCCATGTGAACATGATTTAAGTGGGGGGGGGGGGGGGCCTAACCTCCTAAATGTTGAAGTTAAAGGCATCAATCTGGTGCACTTTGAGAGCAACATTAGTAGATCTATGCAAACATCTCTCAACACATATGAAACAGAACTGGAAGCAGATTTTCTTTTTCTTTATGGATATTTTACAAATCACTCTCCTTTCAAACTGTATTCTTGTTTATTAATAACAACTTTTGTTTTACTGTCATATAGTATTTTATACCCGTTTACTGTATTCTCTTATTTTTTTATAACTATAATGATCATATAAAGATGTGCCTTTACCTCACTGGTTGTAGAAAAAGCTTCTTATATTCGTTAGCATAGCTAGCTAACCAGATGCTAATAACAACAAAGTTATTGACTGTATGCTCAGTATGACAGATGAACAGATCGCCACTGGGCTTTCAACTAAAGACACAGCGTGTACGGCTCTTTATGGCTAGCTACTGACATTTGTGAAGTCCCGGCCCGGAGCGGCGTTCTGGTGCTCTCCGTCAGAACTGCACCCCTGTCGGACGAAATATATACCACGTGATGACACGTTAGGCTCGTGTTGTGTTCAAGGACCCTGACCTTGGCCAGGAAAAACAGGCACTCGCTTGTTACATATTTTGCGGTCTAGATTTCTTAATTTTTTTTCTTTTTTGCGTGTGTTACCTCGAGGGTCGTAACAAATTGTCTCGCGGGCTGTATACGGCCCGGGGGCCAGAGGTTCCCCACCCCTGATTTTAAAGGGTCCCTATTATTCATATCAGTATTTAGTGTCTCCGTGCTTTAATGTTCAAAAAGCTCTTTATTGTTCTCATACTGCCTGTGCTGCAGCACCTCTTTTCACCCTCTGTCTGAAACCAGAGCCCAGTCTGCTCTGATTGGTTAGCTGGCCGGCTCTGTTGTGATTGGTCAAGGGCTTAGAGATGTCCCACCCCTTAGCCTATCACGTACAATGTGTTGGAGTGCTAGCCAATGTAAGTGCGAGTGTTGCATAGTAGTGAAGTAAACAAATCAGTCCAATTGAGGCATTTCAGGCATTTACATGCACAAAAACCTCCAGAAAACACACTACTGGAAAGGAAAAACCCCAAAAACATAATAAGGCCTTTTTAATGTTTTCTACTGACGCTTACAAGAATATCTGCATGCTTAGTAGATGATCAAATTGAAATTTCTCCATTCTCCTTTGACTGATGGCGCCCCCTCTCTCTGCTCAGGTTGACCCCAAAGACTACATGCTGTCGGGGCTCAAAGACGTGACGGTGGGCCGACATCCGGGCAAACTGAACGGCCAGCAGTTTGTAATCCAGGACTGCGAGAACTGCAACATCTTCGTGTTCGACCACGCGGCCACCATCACCATCGACGACTGCGTGAACTGCCGCATCGTGCTGGGCCCCATCAAGGGCAGCGTCTTCTTCAGGGACTGCAAGGACATCAAGTGCGTGGTGGCCTGCCAGCAGTTTCGCACGCGGGACTGTAAAAAGATGGACGTGTTCCTGTGCTGCGCCACACAGCCCATCATCGAGTCGTCCACGGGTATGAAGTTCGGCTGCTTCCAGTACTTCTACCCCGATCTCGCCTTCCACTTCAAGGACGCCGGCCTCAGCATCTTCAACAACAACTGGAGCAACATCCACGACTTCACGCCCGTTTCTGGGGAGAACAACTGGAGCCTGCTGCCGGAGTCTTCCAAGGTTCTGGATTTTGTGCCCGTCCCTGACCCAGAGTCTGAATTCAAGTCGGTTCGGATCTCGGGCGACCCTGAACGCAGCATCGTGCCTCTGACAAAAGGAGGCCGGCGTAAGGACAGCGATGAGTCCTGCCTCTTCGTGTTCTTCGCTGGGGAATACACCACCGCTAACGCCCGCAAGCTCATCGATGAGGTGAGGAGACGACCAATCAGTGTGAGGAGGCTCAGTTTAAAGGGGACCTATCATGCAAAATGCACTTTTGTACGTCTTTTATACATGAATATGTGTCCCCGGTGTGTCAGGGAACTCACCAAGTGTCAGAAAACACAACCCTTTCTCTTTTCCTTCGTACCCAAATCTCTAAAAACGGGGCTGCAACGGAGCTGATTATTATTTGAATTTTCTGACGTCAGAAAAGGGGTGCTCCGCCTATATGGGCAACTCTCCAGCTATCAGGGGAATGAGAGACCGCTCGAAAGCGCTGGAGACGCTGTAGTACATATGCCAGGCCTGTAAGTGGCGCTGTAGTCTGCCACAAAAGTAGAATCAGCCCTTGCAAAAACAGGGCTGGAAAAGAGCAAATGGAGCGAAATGAGGCATGGCTAAAATGCATGATCTGTTTGGTATTTTGAAACAAAAACTTCACAGACATGTTTTATATAGGAATGGCCCTACAATGTGTTTCAAATATAGCATGATCGGTCCACTTTAAAGGGTTAGTGCTGGAGTTTGGAAGAGAGGCTGTATAAAGCACTTCTCTATAGTCTCTGTGTATTACTGCAGTCGATGCATTTAGTAGAAACAGACAGCAGGAAGCAAAGCTGTCTGTCTGTCTACAATGTTTTTTGCAGAAGATTAATATCGAATGTATTGAATCCTTTTTCATACTTTTTAAACAATATTTTATACATTTTTAAGACTTTTTGTTCCATACTAGGATTTTTTTTAATGAAATGTTTATTTTACATTTTCTGTGACATTTTTAAAGGTTTTCAAGATAAATCGGCGACTTTTTTTTTTTACTACATAAAGTAATGACAGTTTTAATAAAAAAAATTGCCATTTTTTATGACTCCTATAATTATCTTTTGAATTAAAATACAGGTTATAATGTGACTGCCGGGTAAAACTGAAGCAACGCTTTAAAACTCCAATGTTACACAATCTAACTTACCGAAAAAGGCATCAGTTTTCCAGCAACTCCCTTTTTCCACAAGGTAAAATTACATTCCTTTTTTAAATAGCCTCTGGTGGAAATCAGAACAAGAAATCCTTTATTCATCTGCTGTAGGTCTGTGTAGGAGTTACTCGTAAAACCGTATTTATAATCCCACTGACTTATTACAGCCACTAGATATGAAGTGCTAAACAAATGGAGGAAGTGTTTATAGTACGTACATGGAAACATGGTGGTGGTGGTATCAGAGTTGACCTGCTGCACACTGATAACATCTGGGTGCACTCAGCCACTTCTTTAAAAGGTTACACTACTAATTAAAATAAAATAAAAACAATGTTAACCAGCACAGCCTGCCGGATTTGTAACAACATATAACATATTATAAAAAATTAAATATGTGCGTACATGACGTTAAAATACAGATTGTGACATAGTCTGTCTGTCTGTCTGTCTGTCTGTCTACCTACCTACCTACCTACCTACCTACCTACAGATTGTGACATAGTTATTTATGAATTGAAACATATTGACTTCATTAATTATTGTTCAATTTATAATATTACAGATGCAAAGTTGAAAGGAGGGATCAAATGTCATTTTGTGTTTTATTCTTCCTGATCTTGACATGTTTTTATCACTTTCTTTTCGATCTGACTTTGAGCTTGTACTACTCAGTATCTGAAGCCTGCTGTTCTGCTGCTTTAAAATTCCTGTGATGTTTGTGTTGCTGCCAGAAAAAAAGCATGACTCCATCACTAAAGCATGCGTAGCAGGCGCGCTGTAATCCAGTTCGTCTCCTCCGTGCAAACACCGCAGGAGTCTTGAAGTAGTTTTCTACGAACCTGCTGATTTTGATTAAATAACGTTTCCCTTCGCGTTCGCTCAGGTGGCGGCTAAAGGCTTCGTGCTGGTCCAGACCAAGGAGGTGTCGATGAGACCTGAAGACGTGAAGAGGGTTTTCCAGAACAGCGCGGACGAGCTGGTGGACTGGATCACCAAAGGTAGGGCGGTACATTTGATCCAAAACACAACATGGGCTATATCCAAATTGATTTCTTAAAGGCTGAATACGAGTTAGAATACATTTTGAATGAAGTATTGTCGTGCTAGAGAGATTGTTTAAAATACTTAATAATGCATTTTATTCATATGGCTGTCATGGTCGCCGTACAAGATACAAAAACCAAACGCCAGCAGAAAAACAAGACCATGAAATCAGTAAGAACAGAGGACGTGTCATGTGATCAGGGTGGATATGCCCGTGTGCAGAGATGTGTTTTCAGACGTGATTTGAAATGGAGAGGGAGTCCATATCCCTTATGTCAGGTGGGAGGGCGCTCCAGAGGAGGGGTGCAGAGCGAGGGCTGAAGGCTCCGGATCCTATGGTGGTTAATAATAAAGCTTTATTTATACAGCACTTTTCATACAACACATGCAGCTCAAAGTGCTTTGCAAAATGACACATCACAAGTGGTGGTGCGGGGAGGGGGATGGAAGCAGAAGACCTAAGGGTGCGGGTGGCTGTGTTGATGTGCAGGAGGTCGGAGAGCTAGAGAGGAGGGAGGTTGTTGATGGCCTTACGAGTGAGGAGCAGAATCTGATCATCTATACGGTGTCTGACCGGAGAAGCTGCTGGAGAACAGGAGGGATGTGGTTAATGGGGAGGGGGGGGGTTATGGTGCGGGCGGCAGAGTTCTGGACCAGTTGAAGTTTGTGGATGGACTTGAGAGGTGGTCGATGTGTGCAGAGAGCAGGGTGAGCTGTGAGGGGGGGGTGGAGGAAGTGGATGGTGTATTTATGGAAATAAGCAGACCGAATGACTCGCCACATGTTCCCTGTCATTGTCCTGTTGAACTGTTTTGAACCCTTGGTGGAATATTTAATGAATTGTACGGTGTGCTTTAAAAGGCACTTTGAAATATAATGTATTATTACTTATATTTATTTATTGTCTCAACATTATTTATTCAAAAAACATATGAACATCGGTCATTATATACACTTAAGACATTGACCTCAGTGCTACACAGGTACACGTACGAAGTAAACAAAGAAAAAAAGTCATATTTTTTTTTTTTAATAAAATATTTGTCAAATACAACGTTTTTATAAATAGTAATAATAAAATAAAAAGAAAGTATAACAAAAAGCCCACCTGAATCCGTCCGTCCTGTTTCTCCTCTGAAGGTCCGGTTATCGCCCTGGAGCTGAGCGGAGGCGGCGTGGTGGACGCCTGCAGGAGCATCGCCGACCAGGTGTTCCCCGGCACCAAGGTGAGCGCTTTGGAAGATAAATACAGAAAGGATGGAGCTCACTTCCTGTTTTACACATGCCCTACGGTTCACTAACGCCGTGTGGTTTACAAATACAAAACTAAAACTCCATCTACAAACTAATGCTTTATGTTTTACCTATCGAACAAACACATTACATGTTTCTGGTTCTGATACTTTCCAACCTGAGAAACAACTTGTACCAGAGTATTGCTACACTCTGGTACTTCTACTCAAATACAAGAAATTAGTACTTCTACTTTTACTCAAGTACAAGACCTGAGTACTTCTACTTTTACTCTAGCATAAGATCTGAGTGCTTCTACTTTTACTCAAGTACAAGACCTGAGTACTTCTACTTTTACTCAAGTACAAGACCTGAGTGCTTCTACTTTTACTAAAGTACAAGACCTGAGTACTTCTACTTTTACTCCAGTACAAGACCTGAGTGCTTCTACTTTTACTAAAGTACAAGACCTGAGTACTTCTACTTTTACTCCAGTACAAGACCTGAGTGCTTCTACTTTTACTAAAGTACAAGACCTGAGTACTTCTACTTTTACTAAAGTACAAGACCTGAGTGCTTCTACTTTTACTCCAGTACAAGACCTGAGTACTTCTACTTTTACTAAAGTACAAGACCTGAGTACTTCTACTTTTACTCCATTACAAGATCTGAGTACTTCTACTTTTACTCCAGTACAAGACCCGAGTACTTCTACTTTTACTCCAGTACAAGACCTGAGTACTTCTACTTTTACTAAAGTCCAAGACCTGAGTACTTCTACTTTTACTCAAGTACAAGATCGGAGTACTTCTACTTTTACGCAAGTACAAGACCTGAGTACTTCTACTAAAGTACAAGACCTGAGTACTTCTCCCCCCTCTGAGCAAAAGTAATGGCTGTTGTTGTTTACTTGGCTGTTGTTGTTTACTTCAACAAGTTGTTTTTCTTCCTTTGCAGGTTTTCGTCTCTGAAAATAAAAACTCTTCCTCCAGAGACGTCGACAACTTCTTCAACTTCGCCGACATGCAGATGGGTTTGTGAGAAAGCGAAACGCCCTGCAGCTCGGCTCGAGTTGGATTGGCGGAAAACGAGATAGCAAATCACAGATATCGCGTATATAGAAAGGCTGCAGTTCGCCCGACCGCGAGTCTGCAGCCGTGACGCTCGGAGCTGAGCGAGCTGTGAATATTTATATTTCTATGAATGTCGCTTTTATCGATTGTGAATGTAGAGCTTTGCTGTAAATGTTTAATTTAATGTCGCTGCAGAAAAACCATGAGCACACGAACGCCTGAGGGAAAATGTTTTATATAAATAAACCATATTTTTATTTCATCCAAGGATTTATTTGTGTATTAGATAATGGATTGTTATGAATGTATATTTGAGACCTGCTGTGTAGATGTTTATCACATATCTACTGGTTTCTGTTTGGCCAACATTTAATCGTGAACGTTTGCATTTTGGTTGATGTAGGCATATTTTGTGATATTTGTTTTATACTCTGCTGAATGTTTTTGTATGGAAACACATGTATTGTCTTTGTCATTGTTTTTAGTAAAACGTTTCGTTACGTCTGACTTTATTTTGTTACGAGGCTTTTTAAGCACTGCAGTGACGCTGGACACACATTAAGAACAATTGGGTAAATAGTCTGTCTTCCCGGGTTCATTTAGCGACTGATATTTGCAAAACTGATTAATTGTAAAGGATTATTTCACCCTCAAAAGGCCCCTGTGATATTCTCATGTCTCCACGGTGAACGAAGGACCAAAAAACGATTCCTTTGTTTACGTCAGGGGCATCGTGACATCAAACACTCATGCTCGTATTGGCTAGCGCTCCAACACATTGTACGTGAAGGCTAAGGGGCGGGACATCTCTAAGCGGTTGACCAATCACAACAGAGCCGGCCAGCTAACCAATCAGAGCAGACTGGGCTCTGGTTTCAGACAGAGGGTGAAATACAGGCAGTATGAGAAAAATAAAGAGCTTTTTGAACATGAAAGCACGGAGACACGTCCAAAATATGAATCGAGAGATGTAGCACCCCTTTAAGGTATTTGATATAAAAGGATTCTTTTGTGCGATTTGATGTTTTTGAACAATTTAAATTCTGTTTGTGTTAAGCTGGAAACAAAGTTCATGCATTATTTTCCTTCATGTTGTTAAAGAAGCACAGATTTTGGTTTTAAAACATTCAATCTCAATGAATCGTGATGTTTCAAAGAAGAAACGTCTTCCTCCATTTGATCACAGTAAGCAGCTTTCACTTCCACTTACTTAAAAAACACTGATAATGATTTTCCAATCGATGGCCAACATCCCTCCGTCTGTATTATTCATTTAATCGTTAATAACCTGCAACACAAGGCAGTTTCAGTTAAAGCAGTTGTGTGCAGTTGCCTTTAAGAAGTATATAATAGGAACATTCTGTGATTTTGTATTTGTAAACCTTTTGTACTTGAGCATCGTTTTTTTTTAGAGCTATTAACTTATGAATGCACAATTTGTCTGCAATTTGACACCCTGTCTTTACATTAAAAGCGTAGGATATATAAAAAAAAACGCAATGGACACTGACTGCTTATTTAATATCACTGTTTTTTAATAAATGTCGAGGACAGATGTGAACCTTTCTGTATCATGATTTGATTTGTGTGATGAAAATTACTCCGGATTCAGGACTTAATGAACCTGATAACTAATAAAGGAGGTTTTCAAATGATGGCCTGAAAGCAGAGTAAAGTTGCACAAATGTACGATTTTTAAAGGAACGTGTTTCTCAATTCTCAGTGACTTCATGGAGTGTAAGTTGTTAAAAAAAAGAAGCCAATTTCAATAATAAACTGTAGACTGGCGATATTTCCACAACTCACATACATTTGACTAGCATGGTTACTGTGAGGGGGATGAGGAAAATGTGAAATATTATTATTATAATTATTAGGTAGGATTTCCTTATGTTACACATTTGAAGTATATCATTTTATTTGTATTTATTAATTCAATCTAATTTGTAATCATATTTTATCAAATACGTTTTATTTTCCATTGACTTTAACTCTATTGTGAGTTTGTATTTCTGTCCATCTCTTTTTTAGAGAGCAGCGGGGGAACTTAGAGTTGACACAATTATTACAAAATTAAATAATATATACTAAGATAAGATAACGTAAAAATAGACATTAATGTAAAAAAAACAGATTACTTTTCACAATTGTGGTAAGTCATTGATTTTCAAGTATATTTTAATATGTAAAATATAAATACATTGAATTATAAACGGAGTTTGCAAATAATTATTTTCAAGTGTTAAAGCAAAAATAAATAACGTTTTTGTTTTTCCATTGTGGTCTAAGAGATAGAGGGTAATACCGGTGAGTAAATCGAGCGCACCCCGGCTGTATGGAATCCGGCGGGTATTAGGACCGTGCGGGCGTCTCGGTACAATAGAGCTGTTGTGCCGTGGTGGTGGACAGACTGCTGCCCAGGATCTCCCTCTGTGGTTCGGATACAAAAAACCCAAATTCCCCCTCTCTAAAATCACCGGAGACTCCGTGTATATCACCCCGTATTCTGGAGGTTTGATCCGGACTGAAAAGTGGCAGGAATAGAGCGGACAGCAGCCGGTGGACTGAAGGTAAAATGGGGGGAATGGAAACAATATGTGTTCCAGGATTTAGCCGGGGCCTGCTCCCTTTTCCTGCCTGTATTTCGGCTTATTCACCCCGCTAATGTTTCTTAATGAAGAATGTTTTCCTGTCCCCCTCTCTGTGGATAATGGTGCCGGTGTTTGTGAGGGGAATACTTTGTGTTAATGTGTGTAGGAAGGAAGTGACATCTTTGTGTGATGGTGGCGCCCACGTTTGATTTCTCCACAGCCTGCAGGCCGCGGCGCTGAAGTCAGACTCAGGATGGGAGTTTACAATAGGGGCACTTAAGGGGAAAGTTCATTTAAACATTTCTAAAGGATAGATTCTCCTTTTTTATGTTCCTCTGTTGTTAAAGCCTGTGAGACGTCTGAAACACTGTCAGGTTTGTGAAGCTTTTAGTTAAAGTAACAAAAAGGGAGATTAAAAAGCTTTTTTTCCTATTCAACCACATTGTCTCTTTTAAAAAACACTTTATATGACAATGAGAATCAGATTTCACCAAGTAGGTTTACACAGATGGGCAATTTGCTTTGGTGTAAATGTTTCTTACAAACACACAGAGAAGAAGAATGCTTTTTTTTTAAAGAAAGGAGCAAAACATAGTGTTTGAAAACAGTTTTTTTATTTTAAAGACTTGTTACAAATGAGAAATAAAGATAATATTTACACATAATATAACCTGATTTAAAAAGAGGTAGTGTGGAGCAGAAATAAAAGGTGCGATACATATCTGATTTTATAAATACAGACTAATAAAATGGTATAGAATAAGAAAGGGAAATAAAACCAACCTTTTAAAAAAAATAGTCTTAATTATAAGGTGTGCTTCAGACAGCCTTTAAATACAATGTCTAACATTTAAATTATGCTTAAAGAAGCTGGGATCCTACCCTTAGTACTGTAAATTAAGCTTCCCCTTACATTTCCCCTTAACTGCCCAACCGGAAGCTGACTTCCGTGTGTGTTTGGCGCCAACTCGGCTCTTTGGGCAGGGCAGCAGGTTCAGGGTTTATGTTTGGAAAAAGCTCCCAATTCACCCACTACTGACTTTAGTGGATGAAAAACAACACAATATATGAGGAAATACATGTAAACAAAGTGTGTGTGTGTACTCGTACTCAAAAGTAGAAATACTCCGTTAAGTGCATTCATGTACTCACAACATTACTTAAGTGAAAGTATTCATTTAAAAAAATGGTATACATTATATTTCTGGATTACTGATGCATTTATGTGTTTATCACTTTATTGTAAAGCTGGCACTCGTGTTAAGTACGTTTATACACTGCTGGGTGTCTATACCTATAATACTTAAGGGCTTCATGTTTAGAAAACATATTTAAACTTATATTCTAATTGCAATAAGATTTAAAGAAATACACATTTTCTGCAAAAATCTATTTTAAGGGATCATGTCGAGGATCTACTAAATTATTATTTCTTAAAGGTAGGGTAGGTAAGAATGGAGAAACCAGCTCGAGTGCGCTAGAATTTGAAAGTATGCAGCCGGAAAAATCTGCCCCTTCCTTAACGGCCCGTCTACACTACAGCGTCGACAGCGTCGAAAACTCCAATCTGCCCATTCACTTTCAATGGGGTGACATCACGTAGCCTCGCTTTTTCGCCGAACTGAATTGTGGGTAGCAGAGCGGTTCGTCTCCGGCGTCAGAAGTTGACAATGTTCAACTTCTGACGCCGGAGTAGCCAGCGCCAGCCAATCAAATCCCGTTTCCCAAAATCTGACAGCTGAAGCCGTAGCCAATCAAACCGCGTCTAAGCTGGGAGAGATATCCCGCCGTTCATTTCTATATTTCAAAAAAAGTCGGAGGAGAAACTAACTATCGCCGTAGCGAATCACCCGGTTTTGTATGACCAGACCCTCTTCACCTACCGGGATACAAACCGGAGGAACCAGGCGTGGAGGGAGGTGCAGAGACAGTGGGGGAAACTGGTAGGTTTTCGCCTGTTTGGGGAGTTTATATATATATATATATATATATATATATATATATATATATATATATATATATATATATATATATATTGCTCCCATAAAATCCCCGGGTTTTTTTGCTCTGTATGTCGGGGGCGGGAGATTCATGTGATTGGTTGTTGGCCGTGTTGCTTAAATAAAATCCCCAAGCTCCAGACACGCCCAGCTCCAAGCTTTTTTTGAAGCTGTAGTGTGGACGCTCCGTTAGACTTCCTTACAGAGCCCCTCCTCCAACACACACGAACGCGCACATGACCAATGAGGGCACGAGATAAGTTTGTGCCCCGATGGAAGGCTGACAGGCAGGTAGGCCATCCAGGTACTTTAGCCGGGCCGGCTCAGATGATTGGTCGTGCTTTTTACAGCGCCACGGCTTCCACGGATGATATTTTGTTATGTATTTTTTATCAAAGCATTTAATATATTCATTGCTATCGGGATGTTAAGAGCATTCCATGGAATATAACAACACGTGTTTCTGAAGTGAATGACCGACCCCACCTTTAAAAGTATCATGATGGATTTATAGTTGACGTTAATGCACCAAACTATCAATAAATAAAATAATCAACAGACAATCAGAATTAAGAACAGTTGCAGCTCTAGTTTACCCAGAAAATGTAGAAGTAGAAATTGTCCAAAGGCATTTGACTTTTTATGGGTCAAAAATCAACATATAATTTGTCACTCAATTAATTGTTTTTAACACAAAATTGAAATTGAAGAAGACGTAAAACGCTGAATAGCAACAGGGGAAAAGTCTCAGTCTAAATAACTTTTAGGTTGATCCAGTTCTGCATTTTTATTGTAAGAATTGCAGCTTTCTCTTCATTCGTCGTTTACCTCCGCCCTGACGACCTGAGCGCTGTTTGCTGCTGCGGGAGAGGCGCTCTTCACGTCAGGAACACATGCCGCTCTGCAGAGAAACACAGCGCGCTCTGTGTGCGATCTCATCTTAAAAATAGATTCAGTCCAGAAACACCCAGCAGGGTTTGAACCAAGTCGAGAAACCTTGGAGAAAGGTTTAGAAATGTGCCTGAGATGATTTATATTCATTGTAATCTGCCGTTTATTCGACAAAGACCCTCACCGAAAACCAAAAACATTGTTTCAAATACTGTTGTTGTTGTTGTTGTCTCGTGAAAACGACTCAATAAGCACTTCCTCATGTAGAAATTCCTCCAGCATGATCTGATCGTTTTGTTTATTTCATCTTTTGTTGTTGTTGTTTTCGAACAGATGAGTTGTTGCAGCATTGATGTTGCAATACTCGCATCGCAGGACGTGCAATGCCAGATACATTACCTTAAAAACATCATGCTACTACTCTTTCCCCGCTGCATACAACAACAACAACAACAACAAAACATTTTCTATAAATACAACTCCAAGCAGAGTTTACTGAGGTGTATTATTATTGCAACATTTTACCCCCACAATGTCTGATCAGTGTCTCCCGCAGATCTGAAATATCCATGGGGGTGTGGTGGTAGTGGGGAGGGGGGGGGGTCGCTTGTTAGCAGACCCTTCACGCCATGGCAGAGCGAACAGGTACAGGCAGGGCCCATGGTGATAGCCCTATAGTTTAAACCTACTACCCACAAATAAACAAAAATGGTAAATGTATTTAGGAACCTCTCCATGTGATTTTAAGTGGGGGTGGACCTCAAATCCTCTAGGGGGGTCTGGGGACATGCTCCCCCGGTAAGATATTTTTTTAATGTTGGAGTTAAATGCATCAATCTGGTGCATTTTGAGGGGGAAATAAAGAGATTAGATCCATGGAAACACCCATATGAAACAGAACTGTATACATTTCAATAATCATAAAATCATGGCCATAACCAATAACATACAATATGAAAAAACACTGTGTATCTTACCTTTTTTCACTTTTTATTTATTTATTCATGCATATTTTACCAATCACTACCCTCTCAAATGGAAATATGTGTTTTACATAAATGGTGACCAAACCGTTTGAGACCCACTGAGAACTTAAAGTTAACTTTCTAAACACTCAGAGTCCTTTACCTCACCTGAGCTGAGCTTATCCTGAGCTTGATTGACACACAGAGACCAATCAAGGGCTTTGATTTATGATCTGTATGACAGTGGCCATGTCGGCAGGCCACATCATGTGGACAGCCAGTCACCCTGTGTGAGGCAGGCCACTTAACAGGCCAGGCCATCGGGAAACCCCCCCGGTCCTCCCGATGGCCAGTCCGGGACAGGAGGCGTAGAGCGAGGGATCATTGTCCACAAGTTAATCGATCGCAGATGACGTCGTGATCACGGACGAAAAAGAAAAACCTAAATGGGTCGCGAAATATACTGTTCCCTTCAGTGTTTACTTCCTGTCTGTCTTCTTCTGCTGTTCCCTTTAGTTTACTTCCTGTCTTCTTCTGCTGTTCCCTTAAGTGTTTACTTCCTGTCTGTCTTCTTCTGTTGTTCCCTTTAGTGTTTACTTCCTGGGTGTTTCTCAATCTCGAGTACGCTTGCTTGGTAGCACATGTCTTCCGAGTCACTTGCTTCAGAAGCGAGGCAAGAATACTTCCTGGCATTCTGAAAACAAAGAGTGGAACAGGCGAGCAGGTGTGCGTCATATGAGAGGCCCCGCCTTACATTTTCCGCCACAGATTTGGGGGAATTGGTCCGTGCGCAAAGCATTGTGGGGATTTTAAGACCGGAGTCTACACATGTGCAGCCTCGAAATGTCTCCAAACGAAGTACGCCGGGCTCGGTAGATTTCCAAGTATGCTGGACATTGAAACAGTACTTCAGCGGCACTCGATGACGTAGTATGCTTGAAATAGTGGCTCTGGAGCAGCTTTACTCGAGATTGAGAAACACCCACTTTCTGTCTTCTTCTGCTGTTCCCGTTAGTGTTTACTTCCTGTCTTCTTTAGTGCCGCACATAGTCCATTAATCAGATGTCAACAGTCTGCTCTCCTTAGCAACGGTCTGCTTGCAAAAAACAGCAGACTGCAGAATATTCCAAATTGACCAATCAGAATCAAGTATTAAACTAAGCCGTGTTTTAATGATTTTTAAATACAGTTTCTTAAAGATATTTCTCTAATGATTCATTAAAGTCCACTGTTGATCCCTTAACCTGGAAAATAACACGCGAGTTGGTCTAAACCTGATGAAAACATGCCATCACAGTTAAAATGAACATCTAGTATAAAAAAAACATTGATTTCTGGAGCTATAAAGGAGTTCTCTACATTTTCATTTCCTCATTGCGTTAAACAACGTTGAGATGTGATGATAAATGTCATCATGGCCATTTCTACTGATCATAATTCCATCGTTGAGGTCGACTCGAATAGATTTAAATTGTGCAATTTTCCAAACTCACATTGGTTTCTCACAGCATCTCTGTAAAGTATGTGTATTCACTCTCTGTCCTAAACGGCTTGATGGTGCTCCTGACCCCCCCCTTTTGAGCCCAGTGGCCGTCTGCGAGACACAGCGAAACCCAGCCCGAACACACACGCAGCCTGGCTGGGAGTTTGTGTGTGTGCTCACACACCGACTCGCAGCCTGGCTGGGAGTTTGTGTGTGTGCTCACACACCGACTCGCAGCCTGGCTGGGAGTTTGTGTGTGTGCTCACACACCGACTCGCAGCCTCGCCGCGTCCCGCCGTCTCAGGCTGAGAAATCGGCGGAGCTGGAGCTGAGAAAAGATTGAGTGTGTGTGAGTCCAATCCACGGACTTAACGTAACGGCTCCACGGATTGGTCCATTTGGGTATGGGCACGTCACTGTACTCAGGAAGAAAAAGAGAAATGTCCAACGAGGCGTTCTGGGGCAGCGCAGACAGGTCTTCTCTGTGTTAGAGTTTTACTCGCTACAGGGTGTACTTTGAGGGTTTGTGACTCTGCAGACCGTTCACATGCAGAAAAACCTTCATAGCACAAGGGGACGGGTGATAACCGGAAAAGCATGACATGGGACCTTTAAAAAGTGAAGTGAGTGATCTAAAAGTAACCCTCCCTGGTGATCACACTGAACTATCTAACCGCTAACAGACTGCTGTTTCTCCGAACAGTTTGCATTAGTGTAATTTACTTATCGTACGGCGAGGGTTGCCCCCCCGACCCCTCCTGTCCTCATGGGGAATGTGAGGCATGTCCTGTCTGTGAGACAGAAACTGTATTCAGAGCTGCAGCATTTAAAACCTTCAATGAGTTCAGTTCAGGAGGCTGGAGACTGCTTTACCTCGCCCTCTAAAGCTAGACTCTGATTCTGTCTGCTCTCCAAAGCTGCTTCTCGTTCAGGTCGTCGTCACGGACTGAGATTTCTTTATTGCTTCGTTTATTTTCAACCTTTGATCTGTTGTCAACACAATATTTAAAGTGGCGCTTTTGCAGGATTCTTTTCCGGAGAGACTCAGTTTTCCTTGTTTATTTGTTTATTAAAACAGAACATGTACACTTTACAAAACCTGTCTGTACACTTATACTGGTTGTTTAGTTTTTTGTATAGCGCATGCCAGAGTTTCCGTTAGAATATCTTTTTGCCGGTCAACGTGTCCGTTAAAGTTTAAATCTTCTGGACAAGGGGAGAAAAGTGCCGGTCAAAGGTCTTCTTTGTTATTTATTGAGCTTTAAAACAAATTGATATGACTCGATATTAACTAATTATAGTAGATTAACTACATTATTCAAAAGTGAACAGTAACTTACAACAACATGGGAATAATAAACGGAGCGCGCTCTCCCTCTCCTGGCAGCCCGTCAGTCTCATGCAGCTCGGGGATCAGTAATGAGTGACCCGACGTAAAACATATCTATAACTAGTTACGGTAGTTTGAGAGGTAATTAAAATAGCTACGTGTGATATTCTAACCTGAAGTGTGTTTTGTCCGCTCACCGCTGCATGTGATCATGCAGAGCTGCGTGTCGACTCGTCAGCAGCAGCTGATCTCTCTCTCCCGTCAGATTAGACTTCACTCGCGTGTATGTCCATATCGATCAGATCCAGCTAGTTCTAGCTAATGATATGACTACCTGCTTATTAAAAGACACCTACACAATAAGCGTCGCTATGCAACCGGGTGAGGCCACAGAGTATAGCGCAGCATTATGCTTTTGTTTACATGCCCACCGGAACCCCGAGGCATTACCAACAGATCAACGCACAATCAACCCATACAGGACATCTCTTTCTCCACATTACGTGTTAGACATTAGAGTTGACTATTCTTGTCTGTCACATAAGTGGCGCAACTGATGCGGTATTGCGCTAAGGGGACATTATTTTGACCGGAGAGATTTAGATTTGCCGTCTTCAGCATATTTTACCGGTTAAAGTCCGGTAATAAAAGCAATATTCTTTCAGTCACAGTTGCTTACAAATACTGAAACATAAAACCAGAACACGATCACAATGTGTCGGCATTAACCACGAAGAATTCATGATTTTATAAGATGCTGAAATGTTTCCCAATAAAGTGGAATGGGCATTCAGCCCCAAAAGGGATGTATGTTAACGGAAACCCACATTGGCATCTGATTCTTTCAAAATAAAAGGCCAAAACGGTGACTTTATCTTAACGGAAAAGTACCTATTTCTTTCTGTTTGTTATATGTGACTTTAGTAAAGCGTCTTTGTGTGTCTTGAAAAGCTCTCATACATTCAATGTAGTATTATTATGATGATGTTAAGGCATGGGATTATATGAAACTTCCCCGTCAAAATTATCCTGAAAATCATAAAGACGCCTTTTTCCAAATAGAACTTAAATTGACATGTTTCTCTCTTTCTCGTCGCCAGGATGTTACAGGATGAAACGTCTCCATTCCTCCAGCAGCAGCGACAGTTCTGACAATGAGAGTAAGTCTTCTGCTAAACACATAACATCAACTATTAAAAAGCTGATGTGGTTTTATTCACACCCTCTTTCTTCCTTTAGGTCCCTCTACTTCTTTCTGCTCCTCAAACAAATATGGCGGCAAACCTGAAACCCCCGCCGCCGACCCGAAGAAACCGGCTGAAGTACGTTTATTTCCTCTATTTAAAAAAATAACAACATGTACTTGTGGGTTATCTGTCGCCACTTTCTCACACAAATATACTATCCCTAACCCTCTCACCAGTACCCAACAACAACAACAACAACAACAACAACACATGCCTTAAAGGTCACCTATTCTGCAAAATCCACTTCCTCATGTCTCTTCTACATCAACATGTGTCCCCTCTAGTTCATGTCTCTTCTACATCAACATGTGTCCCCTCTTCTTCATGTCTCTTCTACATCAACATGTGTCCCCTCTTCTTCATGTCTCTTCTACATCAACATGTGTCCCCTCTAGTTCATGTCTCTTCTACATCAACATGTGTCCCCTCTTCTTCATGTCTCTTCTACATCAACATGTGTCCCCTCTTCCTCATGTCTCTTCTACATCAACATGTGTCCCCTCTTCTTCATGTCTCTTCTACATCAACATGTGTCCCCTCTTCCTCATGTCTCTTCTACATCATGTGTCCCCTCTTCTTCATGTCTCTTCTACATCAACATGTGTCCCCTCTTCTTCATGTCTCTTCTACATCAACATGTGTCCCCTCTTCTTCATGTCTCTTCTACATCAACATGTGTCCCCTCTTCTTCGTGTCTCTTCTACATCAACATGTGTCCCCTCTTCTTCGTGTCTCTTCTACATCAACATGTGTCCCCTCTTCTTCATGTCTCTTCTACATCAACATGTGTCCCCTCTTCTTCATGTCTCTTCTACAACATGTGTCCCTTCTTCTTCATGTCTCTTCTACATCAACATGTGTCCCCTCTTCTTCATGTCTCTTCTACATCAACATGTGTCCCCTCTTCTCCATATCTCTTCTCCATCAACATGTGTCCCCTCTTCTTCATGTCTCTTCTACATCAACATGTGTCCCCTCTTCTTCATGTCTCTTCTACATCAACATGTGTCCCCTCTTCTCCATGTCTCTTCTACATCAACATGTGTCCCCTCTTCTTCATGTCTCTTCTACATCAACGTGTGTCCCCTCTTCTTCATGTCTCTTCTACATCAACATGTGTCCCCTCTGTGGAAAGAGACTCTGAAAGTTTCAGGAACAAAGATTCTCTCTCTTTTTGATCCATTTCTATAAAAACCTGTCTGAAAATGAGCTGATCAGATTTTGGCCACTTTATGATGTCATAACGATGTGTTGTCTTGTGTAACCATTAGCCAATCAGCAACAAGGTACCCCCCACCTTATCACCTGAATCTCCTCTAGAGCTCCATTGAGTTCTTTGTAACCAAATGTCTCTCAGAGGGGCGTGGGGAGGGGCTCCTTATTTTCATCTAAAGTAACAGACAGAGAATCAGCACTTTGGAAACAGGGCTGAAACAGAGGGGATTATGGGTAATGCTGCAATGATCTGTTTGGTGTTTGGAGACCTATAATATATTGATGAAAACAGTAAACTAGGAGACCATTAAAACCAACAGAAGTCAATAAACACAGGACTGAATAACCATGTATTTGTAATGTCTGATTGTGACCCTCTCTCTCCCCCCCCCCCCTCAGGTGTTCAGAAAAGACCTGATCAGCGCCATGAAGATCCCCGACTCGCACCACGTGTCTCCGGAGGATTACTACCTGCTGGCTGACACCTGGAAGCAGGAGTGGGAGAAGGGGGTTCAGGTGCTGGCGTGCCCCGACACCATCCCTCAGGCCTCCGTCAGGTAACGCTACATTTACTGACTTCAGTGGAAATATGCTTTCATTCCTGAGAGCAGGGTGTCCACACTGTTTTCCCCGAGGGCCACATACAGACAAATATACGAAGGGCTGGGCCACTCACTAGAGGCGAGGTGTACTGCCTCATAAGTTCAGTTATAAGTTGGAAAAGTCAATCAAAGGTAAATTATTCTTGATACTTGAAAAACAGCCGACATCACATATCTCCATAAGGTTTCATTTATTTTGTTGGCGGCTCATTCCTTAAAGCAGAAGCTTCAGATTGATTATAAAAAGAGGAAATATGAAGGGTGTATTTCAAGCTTGTTATGAAAATAAGTCATCGGGCTTTTTTCTTATCAACTAAGATTTGTTAGAAAATGTTTCCAACTTTAATTGACTGCATTTATTTGAAGTGGCCTTATTAACACATGAATACTACTGTGTCATATATTTGAACATATATATTTAAGAAGCACAATATAAGAAAAGCATAGTTTATTATACTTAAGTCATTGTACTTTTTGAATTCAATGAGGGCCGGTTCAAAATGGTCCGCGGGCCGCATTTGGCCCCCGGGCCGTAGTTTGGACACCCCTGCCTTAAATACTACTCTTCAGCACACAATAAGTGCATTCGACCAACAAAATACAAACTTGAAGAAAAGTACATCAGGTTTCATAGAGCCAAAACATTTCAAGTGCTACTCAACTGGCTTTAGGTAAGCCAGCTCTTTATTAGTATATAAGTGCTAAGTTCTAGTTCTATCGCTCGAAGTGGAGTCGAAAGAGATGAGTTTTCAGTCTGCGCCGGAAGGTGTGTAAGCTTTCTGCTCTCCTGATGTCAATGGGGAGCTCATTCCACCATTTTGGAGCCAGGATAGCAAACCCACGTGTTTTTGCTGATGGGAACTTCTTCGTCTTCAAAATCTTTAGCGAAAGAGTCTTTCAAGACTATAAGAAACACTTAAGTTGTTGGTCAAAACACTTTCCATCTGATGAAGGCAAATGCCTTCCCAGATGGAAAAAAGTAGAAAACATTACATTCAGTTATAACTGCCAAAACAAACATTATTTACACTATTATGGCCCCTGTTTGTAATGTTAACTACTGTAAGTTGGTCGAACGAATGCCTCCTCATCCGGAAGCTGACCGAGCAGCAGTCGAGAGGAGCCGAGCGTATCCGCGAAGCACACGTCAGAGTTCCCGTTAGCCGGCAAAATCGAAATCTCTTTGGTCAAAATGTCCGGTCAAAAATAATTTCCCCTTAGCGCAATACCTCTTCAGTTGCGCCACTTATGTGACAGACAAGAAGAGTATGTGACAGACAAGAATAGTCAACTCTAATGTCTAACACTTAATGTGGAGAAATAGATGTCCTGTATGGGTTGATTGTGCGTTGATCTGTTGGTAATGCCTCGGGGTTCCGGTGGGCATGCAACAAATGCATAATGCTGCGCTATACTTTGTGGCCTCATCCAGTTGCATAGCGACACTTATTGTGTAGTTGTCTTTTAATAAGCAGGTAGTCATATCATTAGCTAGAACTAGCTGGATCTGATCGATATGGACATAAACGCGAGTGAAGTCTAATCTGAAGGGAGAGAGATCAGCTGCTGCTGACGAGTCGAGACTCGACACGCAGCTCTGCATAACCACATGCAGCGGTGAGCGGAACAAAACACACACTTCAGGTTAGAATATCACACGTAGCTATTTTAATTACTTCTCAAACTACCGTAACTAGTTATAGATATGTTTAGTTTTACTGTCGGGTCATTCATTACTGATCCGCGAGCTGCATGAGACTGGAATAATAGCTTGCCCGATCGGGCAAGCTGCAGGTGAGGCTTCATTGCCCGAGCTAAATACTAGATGGCCCCGGGCCATTGGGCAGTCCTTAATGTCGGGCCCTGAGCAGAATGAAGTGTTGAACAGTGTCGTGTAAAGTAACAATTCTCCGTCAGCTACATAAAAGTAAGAACACCTGTCGAAAGTGCCGATGCTCCATGGCGGAGGCTCCGGTAGAAATTGCCGGGATTTGCGTTTTTACCCCCTTAATGTCTGACCAATGGTTGAACAGCATTTCCGTGCACATGACTTGTGTTTAAAGTTTATAGTCCGTTTGAGTTTTGCCCGTGTGAACATATATATACATATATATATATATATATATATATATATATATATATATATATATATATATACATATACATATTATATATACAGACTATGGTGTGAACGCAAACCGAACCTTCTGAAGAATGAAACAATGTAACAAACTGTGGTCTGGTGCAGCTGAGAGCGGACTATTAGGTGTGAACGCGACCTTAAAAGGTTTTACAGTTGACTTCAGGATTCCTGCGTATACCCTGGAATGGCATTATATGACCATTCGTATATATTAACATTGTTTAATTTATGCATAGAGTCAAGATGGATGGATAGATCTTTAATTTGTCATATTACAGGTACAACAAAATTACAATGAACTCAAGGTGCCAACACGCAACAACAAGACGATATAAAAACAACAAGACAATATAAAAACAGGAAATGGGACTTAAATAGACATGATGGCGAATATGTACATAAATAAATAATAAATTAAATTGCTGATGAGCAGAGACTGAGCGCTGAGTCTTCATTTCAACACACAGAGACTTGAGAGGATTATCCTGCAGTCGACAGCGTAGCCCACTGAAAACGTAGTGTGCCGAAACGGGCAGAAATAAACAATGCCGTTTTACAAAACGTATTTTTTGTGTGACTTCTCAGGGTCATGTTTCTTTCGCTCTGCACACTGAATCAGCCGCGGCAACGTTTTGTAGGAAAAGCAGGATTTCATTCACCAATCCCAAAACCTCTTCCTGCATCTCGGGCTCCTAGCCAATGCCGATGTCTTGCAGATTCATCGGAGCATCCCTACTATTGTGCCGCTGCAACTTAATTCACCAACAACATAGCAACTGGAGTCCTTGTTGGCTCTGCAGCACTGAATGCTTCCGTTTCCTGTGTTTCAGAGCGGTGCTGGAGAGTCCCAAAGAGCTGCTGTTCACGCTCCAGAGGAAGTTCATCCAGAGCTCCGGTCAGGAGTCCGCGGAGCCGGGATACGTGAACATCAAGGAGCTGTCGGAGAACATGTGCCGCTACGACCTGGACGACATGGACCTGCACTGGCTGCACGGCCTCAACACGCAGCTGCAGCGCATGGGTGAGGAGAGAGGCTGGAGCTGGAGCATCCATTACATTACAGAACAAGTTCCCACGACTGTTGGAAATGGGCGACTTTGTCTCCACCACTTTGCATTAGGACCATTTGTTAAGAATGTTCTGAAAATATCGTGCGAACATGTACAATCTGGAGGGCTGTTCACACCATCCAAGTTGTGCAGTTTGGGCCTGCGACCCGTTTAATATGAGTTATGATTGAATGGCTTTGCAACAGCGTAGTAGAGTAACTTCGCTAGTGGGCAAAATAAATCGTTAATTATCGTGTTTTTCGATCAAGGCCATTTTATTTATATAGCAACTTCAACACAAGGCAATTCAAAGCTAATATAGAATAACACGGATATAAAATACATGAATAGAAGTATAAGATATGAATAGGTAAATTAAAAGCAACGTCAAAAATAGTTATTGTTGTGTTTTATATATTTTAAGTGTTGTTTTTATGAATTTTAGCTTGTAAAGTGTCTCTTGAATACCAAAAAAAGCGCTCTTCAAATCAAATGTATTGCTACGTCAGAATGCATTGTTACTACACGCACAGAATCACCAGCTGCCTCCCTAAAGCTGGAGATGTAAGATATATTAAACGCACTAAAACGACCTGTTCTTCAGGCGAGGAAACGATCGACGAGCTGACGATGGAGCGCGTGATGGAGGCGCTGGAGACGCAGTGCCACGAGAACATGAAGCACGCCATGGAGACGGTGGAGGGGCTCGGCATCGAATACGACGAGGACGTGATCTGCGATGTGTGCCGCTCCCCCGACAGCGAGGAGGGCAACGACATGGTGTTCTGCGACAAGTGCAACATCTGCGTCCACCAGGTAAACACACGCAGCAGCTTACGTGTGGGCGTCCGCCGATTCAACGTGACGTATTCTGCCGATTGTAGATTTAGTTTGAGTGTCTGGGAGAAACTCCACCTGGAGGGAATATCCTCCGTCCCTCACATACTTATGTATATATAATAACTTGCTTTATATTTAGTTTTTGTTCCTGTTAATTTGTGAATTCAACATGTGTATTTTTCTTGTTTATTTCTAGTCTTTTTAATTTGTTTTGTACGATGTCATGTCTTTTCTGCTGCTGCAACACAAACATTTCCCAAATTGGGATCGATAAAGTCGTATCCTCCTATCCTGATACGCAGATTGTAGCCTTTGCAGACCGTTTGCATGCACAGAAACCTATAGAGCACACCACAGGGAAGGGAACCCCACAACAAGCAGAATAGAATTTGTCCTCGTTGCTGAAAACATTGAGTCTGTAATATCGTAAATGCTTCTCTCTCCCAGGCGTGTTACGGCATCGTCAAAGTGCCCGTGGGGAACTGGCTCTGCAGGACCTGTGTCCTCGGCATCGACCCGCAGTGTATCCTCTGTCCTCAGAAGGGAGGGGCCATGAAGGCAACACGGGCCGGGACCAAGTGGGCCCACGTGAGCTGCGCCCTGTGGATCCCAGAGGTACACATCCAACCTCTTTATGTGATTCTACAGTGAAGACGATTGATTTGATTTATTATTTGTATTGACATTTGGCCGATAACATCTACACAGCGTTTTTTGAAGACGTAGTAATCGTACATCTTAAGTTTGTCTGTCCGAAATGCCTTTTTCTTTTTTTACACAACAATAAAAACAGTAAAAAGTACGAACATTAGGGAGAGATCAGGACTTCACAGTAAAATCATACATTTGGAAAAATAAAATCTGGCGTATGAGGTTTTACGAAATCAGTCCACTTTCTCCATCGTGACACAAGTAGGTCCAGCTTGTGATTGACAGATCCTATCCTCTCCATTTTGTAAATGTCCATTGTAATATCCATCCATGCGTTTAAAGTTGGGCGATCTGGTGATAACCACTTCTTTGTAAGAGCTTTTTTACTCGCCACCAGCAACAGATTTAATACATATTTGTCTTTTTTAGTCCATTCTTGAGGTGTGAGTCCAAAGAACAAAGTCTTTGGGTGCATTCACACCGTAAAAATGCAAATCCCGGCAATTTCTACCGGAGCCTCCGCCATGGAGCATCGGCACTTTCGGCAGGTTATTCTCATGCAGCTGTTAGTCTGGAGATCAACAGACACTAGCGGCCCGCGCATATGATTATATAATCAGACAACGTCCGTTAAAAAACATTATAACACATGAGAGACGTTCTGCAGTCAGGAGGAGGTTTCACCGACGACAGGTGTTCTTACTTTTATGTAGCTGACGGAGAATTGTTACTTCACACGACACTGTCCAACACTTCATTCTGCTTCACTCTTTAACTAAACAACCGCGGATGTCTTGAAAGACTCTTTCGCTAAAGATTTTGAAGACATCCGCGTTCCTGTGGCACGTAAATACTGCGCTTCCTATGTTTTGGGGCGGACTGCGTTCACACCAACAATGAACCGCTCCAGAGTTCGCAAGCAAGCGCTCCGAGACCACCTATTTTAGCGGACCAGAGTCCGGTTGTTTAGTTCACTTCAGGGGTCTCGGACTGCGTTCACACCGACCCAAATGAACCGCACCACGCGGCTAAACGCACCAGGGTTCGATTCAAACGGACTATACAAGGCAGGTGTGAACGCACCCTTACTCTCCATGGGCACATGACATTTGAAAATATCTCGTAAGGCATTATGTATCTCTCTCCTAAAGACCTTAACAGGGCAGAGCCATTAAACCTGGTAATTATTTTAATTTCTTTAATGTGGAAATGTAAGAAATGATTCGATTAAAAGACATGCATAACAACATTCACTTTGATACATAAAATAACTACATAACGATTCACAAATGAGGAAGGCAAAACACAAATTAATCATAACTTATAGCTAGATACAACATTATTACCCATCTCATCTCCTGGTCATTATTAATGTTTAAATGTTCAAACTGTGAAGTTTAAAGTCTAAACTTTAAATATGAACTTGTCCTCTTCTCTCTCTGCAGGTGAGCATCGCCTGTCCGGAGAGGATGGAGCCGATCACCAAAGTGTCGCACATCCCCCCCAGCCGGTGGTCCCTCATCTGCAGTCTGTGCAAGTGGAAGACAGGGGCCTGTATCCAGGTGAGGGTCCTTAAAAATAAATATCACAATGGGCCAATGTAACCGGTTAAAACTCGAAGTGGCGATGAGGTCTTAAAATGTATGGAAAGGGTCTTAAAAGGTTTTACGTTTGACTTCAGGATTCCTGCTTATACCTGCTTCCATGTTATCCAGTGTTTTCCCTCCATATTAACAACATCGTCCGTGTTCTCCCCTCAGTGCTCGGTGAAGAACTGCACCACCCCCTTCCACGTGACCTGCGCCTTCGAGCACAGCCTGGAGATGAAGACCATCCTGGACGAGGGCGACGAAGTCAAGTTCAAATCCTACTGCCTGAAGCACAGCAAGTCCAAAGAGCCCGGACTGAGCCCCGCTCGATCCAAAGCCCCCCCCCGAGGCGCAGAAGGGGGGGCAGCGCGCTCAGAGGCTGCAGGAGCTGGAGGAGGAGTTCTTCACCCGGGTGCAGCAGGAGGACCTGGTGGGGGTCGTGGGGCTGTCGCTGCGCCTCGTGGACTTCATCTTCCAGTACTGGATGCTGAAGAGGAAGGCCAACTTCAACCGAGCCCTGCTGCCCCCCCGACAGGGCGAGGAGGGCCTGGAGCTGCAGCCGCAGGAGGACAGCATCCACACCCGCATGAGGATGTTCATGCACCTGAGGCAGGACCTGGAGAGGGTGGGTGCCGCAGCTGCCTGCTTTATAGTTTCAAGGCTTTTGTTGTCATGTGTTCATAGCTACAGTCAGGGTTCGTACGGTCATTGAAAACCTGGAAAAGGTATGGAAAACAATATTTTTCCCAAAGTTTTGGAAAAGTCATGGAAATGTAACTAAAGTTGCGTCAAATATAATTTACATGTGATCTAATTGTCAAAATAATCTGCGGTCGCGAGCTGTTATGTGCCATCATGACGCGCATGGTGTTATTTTTTAATATATGAAGCGCGAGCTGTGTGCTCGAGTCTTCCTGCCTGTCGGCTGAACTCTGCGGCTCCGGGATGAGGGTCAGCTACATTATCTACGGTGCGGTCGTTAACTGTGCGGAGTCACTGCGGCACAGACTGAGCCGCTGGTGAACAGCTGTTAGATCAGAGCGGCAGAGCGTGATGTGAACTGAAACTTTTTCTGCTAGCTAGCATACATAGTCACTATCTGCTAACGTTAGCTTTAGCCTTCATTTTCTAATAGTTTTTTTCATAGGATAAACAGAGGTGGTATAATTATAGATATTGTGCTAGAGTAAAAGTAGAAGTACTCAGATCTTGTACTTTAGTAGAAGTACTCAGATCTTGTACTTAATAAAAGTAGAAGTACCAGAGAAGTACCAGAGTGTAGGAATACTCTATCACAGTAAAAGTCCTGCATTCAAAATGTTCCTCAAGTGAAAGTAGAAAAGTATTATCATCCAAATATAGTGAAAGTAGCAACAGCGAAAGTAGTCGTTGTGCAGATTGGTCCATTTCAGAATAATATATATGATGTGTTTTATAATGATTGATCATGAAAGTGTTCTCAAAGCTGGTAAAGGTGCAGCTAGTTTGAATGATTTGTATACTGCAGGGTAGCTTGTATTAAATACATGTAGAGGAGTAGAAGTACACCATGTACCTCTGAACTGTAGTGGAGTAGAAGTACACCTTGTACCTCTGAACTGTAGTGGAGTAGAAGTACACCTTGTACCTCTGAACTGTAGTGGAGTAGAAGTACACCATGTACCTCTGAACTGTAGTGGAGTAGAAGTACACCATGTACCTCTGAACTGTAGTGGAGTAGATATGAATAGTTCAATTAAAAGCAGCGGCAAAAAGAAAAGTCTTCAGCCTGGATTTAAAAGTAGTCAGAGTTGCAGCGGACCTGCAGGTTTCTGGGAGTTTGTTCCAGATATTGGAGCATAATAACTGAACGCTGCTTCTCCATGTTCAGTTCTGACTCTGGGGACAGAAAGTAGTTATGATTATGAAAATATTAGGTCACAGGCTCCTCCAACAGTGCAACACAATTAAACGGATAAAAACAGTGCAGAATAGTCTATATCAGTGGTTCTCAAACTCTTTCTGGCATTCCCCGCTTTGAACAGGTGCCTTTTCAAGCCCCACCTGTTCCTCGCCGCTCCAATAAAATGGTTGGCCAAGCTTAAAATGGTCAAATGTATCGTTCTATAACAGGGGTCTCCAACCTTTTTTAGGATGAGAGCTACTTTAAAAAAAATTAAACGAGTCGTGAGCTACTTTTCTCCTCTTTTTCAGTTTTTTTGCAGTGTATATATTTAGCACATTTTAACATTATTATTATATGCTTACCTTTAACCTTTGTGTGCTGTTTGGGTCTGTGGGACCCGTTTTCAGTGAAAAGAAAATGTATGATTTTTTTTTAAATGTTGAAGTGAAAAGCATCAATCTGGTGGACTTTGAGCACAAAATGAATTTATGGATACATCTCACAACACTCTATGAAAGGGAGCTGTATACTTTTCAATAATCCAAACATCTTTAGAATATGATCAAGATAACAAATCATTTAAACTTGTGTATTCTTATCTTATGTTACCTAGTTAGCATTCTTTCTTTTTATTTATGCATTACTAATCCCTCCCCTTTTAAACTGTTTACTGTCCTATAGTACACATTGGAATGATTTCTTACTTTATTTTGTACTAGGCTATATTAAATAGATAAAGGTGTGTTTTCTCTCTCTCTCTCTCTCTCTCTCTCTCTCTCTCTCTCACTCGCTCACAGAGGCTGTGTGCTCCTCCGTGGCGATGATGGCTTGCGTTAAAAGATAATAATAAACATAGGCCTATTTGTAAAGCGGGGGGACACAAACGGGATTTCGAAAAATGTCACGGTTAAACTCCTTATGAAGTGGGTGAGGTGCCGCTCCACATTGCTTTTCTTCCTGACTGCAACGCTGTTGTGTGTGTGTGTGTGTGAGAGCGTTTCACATGTGTGTATGAGAGATTTTTACATATGTCTGCAAATGACTTTTGTTTCAGTTGTGTGTGTGTGTGAGCAGGCTCGGATTGGCCATCAAGAGATTCAGGACTTTTCCCGTTGGGCCGCTGCCGTTGGTGGGCCGGTGGCTCTGGCATAGGTGGGCCGTGGACTTTCACAGCGCCGCTGCACCAGTACCGCATCCGCCGCCGCAAACACCCGCCGTTGCGAGGCTCTGGCGGCTCCGGCAGGTCCGGTGCAGCGGTGCTATGAAAGTCCACCACCGTTGCGAGGCTCCGGCTGTAATAATCCGGATTATTATATTTTTAAATAAAAAAAAAAAAATCTCCCATTCATCGCGTCCATTCGCGACCCACCTATCACATCTCTGCGCCCCACCAGTGGAGCGCGCCCCACACTTTGAGAAACGCTGGTCTATATACAGTCATTGGAATATTGATATATATGAGTTGCAAACAGATGAATGTTATGGATGTTCTTTCAGAAGTATATATATATATATATATGCTAGGCTGCACGATTTGGAAAGAATTGTGATCCTTTTTGACTGATACTTAATTTTTACTGTATTGGTGGGGGATTTACATAATTATTCTAATAGGAATCAATCCTAAAACCTTGAAAATATTTAGCATCTTACCACTTCCTGTTCCCTTTTCAATGGTTTTCTGAATGTGTGTTTTCATCGTTATCCTGAAATAAGGTCTGGTTAACACAAGCTGAAGAGAATTGAACATTTTGTCCTCGTCATAAAATATGTCAGTAAATACCCCACTGGTGGATTTAAAAAAAATCTAAGTCTAAATGAGACTACTAAATGTCATCACACCCAACATTAGCCTCCTTTAGCTTAGCGGTGGTGACGGGAAGTCATGTGACCGTGCTGTAGTTCCTTTTATAGCCCAACATTAGCCGCCTTTAGCTTAGCGGCGGTGATGTGAAGTCATGTGACCGCGCTGTAGTTCCTTTATAGCCCAACATTAGCCGCCTTTAGCTTAGCGGTGGTGACGTTAAGTCATGTGACCGTGCTGTAGTTCCTTTTATAGCCCAACATTAGCCGTCTTTAGCTTAGCGGTGGTGACGTGAAGTCATGTGACCGCGCTGTAGTTCCTTTATAGCCCAACATTAGCCGCCTTTAGCTTAGCGGTGGTGACGTTAAGTCATGTGACCGTGCTGTAGTTCCTTTTATAGCCCAACATTAGCCGTCTTTAGCTTAGCGGTGGTGACGTGAAGTCATGTGACCGTGCTGTAGTTCCTTTTTATAGCCCAACATTAGCCACCTTTAGCTTAGCGGTGGTGACGTGAAGTCATGTGACCGCGCTGTAGTTCCTTTATAGCCCAACATTAGCCGCCTATAGCTGTAGTTCCTTTATAGCAGGCATGGGCAAACTAAGGCCCGCGGGCCATATACGACCCGTTGGGCTTTTGAATCCGGCCCGCCGAATATTGGTACAAAATTGTCCAAATTATAGTAAAGACTTTTTTTTTCCTGCAATACCCAGCATTTCAGTTGATCCCACTCTAGACACAATTGATTTTTGTTGGAGTCTGGTCTATTCTCTGGCCCCACTTGGCAAGATCAGAGGACCAAATATTTCACGCTTACATTGGAGGGTTAACCTGAGCAATAACAGTTCACGGCGAATACAAGTTGTAACAAGCAGTAGCGCTGAGCAAAGTGACTAGAACACTCACTGTTATTGACCATTGTGAAAAGGCAGACGTTTTCCTGTTTTGTATTATTGCAGCTATCGGATGGAATCAATACATGGGCTACATGTGGCCATCACAAGTCAAATCATAACGAAAACTACGCCGGTAAAATATGCGTGTAGAAAACGGCTTATGCCACAATATGATAGCAACAAGTAGTCAAGATAGTCTGATTAGCTTCGGTTGCTATGGTAACATCACCTGTAGAATGCCAGAGAAACGTTCATAACAGCGTTGTGATGCCAAACAGCTTTCAAACTAAAACACATTCACTTATGGGGATGGGGGATATTGATCAGCTGCTTGTGTGACAGTCAGACAATGAAAACTTTACAGCGGCTGCTGCCGTGAGTTAACGGGAGAATAAACTCCGGTAGACGAGCAGCACTGCAGCTGAACCACATTAATAAACAATGCACCACGGCACTCTGGAGAAAGGTATAAGGTTGGAGAAGTAGTTCTTTAATTTAATCTGGCTTCGTGTAATTAAAAACTACCATACGCTGTCCTCTATTGATGTTGTTGTGAGCGGTGTTGCGGAGAAAATCAGCGACGTAAAACGCTGTGTGGGTCATAAGAAGCCATGTAAACGGTTACATCATGATGTAAACGATGACGTAATAACGCAATAATTCACCTCTGAACCTGCATCTGTAACAATGAGTGGACCAAAGAAAAGTGTATAATGAGGAGTGGACAGCTAAATATCTTTTCACTGATCTGCTACTGGCCCGGCCCGTCTGTCAAATATTAAAACTCATAGTGGCGCCCGAGCCAAAAGGTTTGCCCACCCCTGCTTTATAGCCTAATGTTAGATTTTTACTTGAGAGATCATAACATCGTGTTAATATGTTGAGATTATCCCGCTGAACAAAACGTGTAAGCATCATAAACGTTTTTTTGCCACTGATTCTTTTCTGCAATAATCCAAAATCCAATCTGAATTCCTTACTTAAAGGTTGCAGATAATGCAGTTGTAAAAGTGTGCAGGTCTTGTTCTCATTGTCGCAACCTCTCGTCCTGCAGGTGAGGAATCTGTGCTACATGGTGAGTCGTCGTGAGAAGCTGAAGGTTCTGCAGAGCAAAGCCCAGGAGCAGATGTTCAACCTCCACATGAAGCTGCTGAACCAGGAGCTCTCTGCTGGTGAGCCATCTGCCGCCATTTTGATGTTACTGCCAATAATATGCTGTGATATTACCTTGGGCAAGATGCTAGATGCTAGATGCTCCCGAGGGCATGACATGTGTGTGAATATTGGATTCCTTGGTTAAAAAGTGGCACAAAGCTCTTTGTGAATGGGTGAGTGATGACTTTGAGGAAATGCAAAGACTATATTATTATTATTATGATGCTATGATAACGTGCAATTACGTATCTGCCACTACGTTTTTTTGCACGACTAAATACTGGTAATATTTACATAAATTATGTGACTGTCTATGTTTCCTGTAGATATTTAATTGCTCTTGTTACTCCACTTTTAGTGTACAGTTTTACCATCATGCTGCTGTGTTTATTGTATTTTTGTAACTGGCACAACAATTTCCTTTGGGATAAATAAAGTCTTATCTTATAAAGCGCTATATAAATACAGTCCATTTATCTTACAATCCAATCTGAAGCCTTTTGTTGTGTTCCTTCCTCCCCAGGTCTTCCTTCTTCCTCTTCAGCTGAGAGCGTGCTGTTTCGTCCTCCTCCGAGAATAACTCTGAAGCTAAAAATGCCCAAATCCTCCAGCCTGGGAAACGGTGGTTCTAAATCCGGGAACGGGCCGCTGTGCCCGGACAATAGCGTGAATGTGACGGATCATTCAGGGGAAGGGTTGGGTCTGGGGAAGCCTCAGATGCACGGACACAACCGGAGAGACGAACGTTCAAACGGGCGTATTTCGTCCTCTTCCTCTAGCCGCCCGATGCTCGCCGTCACGAAGCCCGGCGGGAAGCCTCTGGCTCTGCAGGCGGCGCTGCACGGACACGCCTCCCACAGCAACGGCAAATCCAACGGCCTGCTGGAGAAGCTGGTGTCGCAGAAGAAGGACAGTTCCTGCCAGACTCCCAGCGAGCAGGAAGCTACGAAAAGCAGCTTCCGTAAGTCCGCCATGGAGCACTTTGGCCGCTCCTTTAAAGAGGCCACCATCAACCTGGTGAGGACCACGGAGGACCTGAGGGCCTCCGACAAACTGAGCCGCAAAGAGAGACTGTGGGCCAAGCCGGTGTCGGAAACCCCGGTGGCGAGCGGGAGGCAGGACAGCGACGGGTACTGTCCCGACCTGGAGCTCAGCGACTCGGAGCCCGAGGCCAAAGGGAGGCACCGGCGGCGACAGGGGGGGGCGCCGGCCGACCCCCAAAAGAAACAGGGCTCCAGACACCCGGTGCAAAGGTGACGGCAGTGTGCACCCCCCCCTCCACACTGAAAAACCTGAAATGTTGAGTTTAATTATATAAATGATCGCAACAGATTTCACATTATTGTATTGGGTTGGTTGAAAGCAATGAGGTGTAACTTAATAGTGTTGCTAACCTAATACATGTGTGTGAAATCTGTTGATATGATACATTTAATTAAAGTCAGCGGTTCCGTTTTTCAGTTTAGTCTTCCTAAGTGTCTTCGTGAACACGCCTGTACACTACAGCTGCAGAGATTCATCCTCAAAACTGTTAAAACTATTTTGATAGATTTCATTTTTTAGAAAAAAAAGACAAAATTCTGTAACTCCAGCTTCTTCAATGTGAATATTTTCTCTTCTTTTCTCCTCTTTGACAATAAACTGAATATATTTGAGTTGTTGACCAAACAAAACTTCATTTTTCACCATTTTATGGACCAAAAAGCGAATGGGTGGTGCCGGAATGAGTCCTAACACCATGACTCAGCATTGTAGCACTTCCTGTTCCCTCATCTTAAAGTCAATGGTTTTCTGAATGTGCTTTTGGTTAGAAGCCTGAAATAAGGTCTGTGGTTAAAACAAGGTGAATATATTTGTATCCTACGACATCACATTTGTCAGTAAATATCCCGCTGGTGAATTTAAAAAGTAAGTACTCCACGACTTGTAAAATCCCATTGGCTTTTTGTAGAGGGAACCAGAGAGATGCTATATTATACCGCAATAAATATAATTGCTAATTGCAGCTCTACTGTACGAAGGTGAAGGTGCATTAAGGGAATTTTCAGCAACATCATCCATTTGTTAATTAAATCACAAAAATAGCCCCGTGTTAATCTGTCGGATTTTCACGACTGCCTTATCCCGACTACAGTAACATCTTGTATGAAACGCACACGTTCAATTTGCATTTCTGACTCTGCTGTGAGACATGTTCAAATGGGGATGTAAATACTGTGAATCTCACATGTTCCACTATCAAAGCAAATCGTCACCAGAAAGTGAAATCCAGCATGTCCTGCACCCGTTTCTCACACACTGTCCGTTACAGTTTGTTTTCACACAGGTGACGCACTGACTTTTATATTGGTCAAGTATTGGGGGGTCGTTTTACAAACAGAAATGTGTGTGTGCCGTTTTACACCATTTGTAGAACAAAAGGAGCATGAAAAACATGGACGTTCTTGTGTCAAAGTGAAAAGAAATGTGTGTGTAAGAAAAAGAATGACATTCCCTGACTCAAAGCAGCATTTATAAAACGAACGACAGAAAATATTCGCAAGCTATTTTGGTAATTGTCATTTTTCATGCAGAAAATGTCTATAAATGTTTCCAGCCTCTCAAAAGTTGAGATTTTCTTTCGGTTTTATATCAAAACGAAGACATTTAAAGACAATGTTTTCAACAAGTATGTTCATTAGTTAGAGTTCAGATGTGTTCTTCCCTCAGCTCATCACATGATCAGCCTTCACTATCACTCACTTCCTCTATATTTGTCTTTTTCTGTTTCTTGTTACCTTTTTTGTTGTTGTAATAAAAGACCTGGAATAACTGGTTTACAGTGTTGGGATTATTCTGTCAGAGGAGGCGGTATAGTATTTTTATGTGGACTCATTTTGATGACAAAAGCTTTATTTTGTTGTGTAATGAATAATGATTTTAGTTTATGAGAAAGACATTAAAAACAGCAGGATACTTACGATAGGGTTTACCATTTGAGTTACCTGTGAGAGAGGCTAGGTGGCAGCAGCGCCTCACTTCAACATCATGCACACAGTTTTTATAATGCATTATCTTTAATACAATTGGATAAGAACCCGGACCCATTTCTACTTTTGGGGAAATTAAGGGGAACATAATTAAGACTAAATAGACCACCTATAACACATTTCTGACAAGTACCCCCCCCTGGTGTCAAATATCTGAAAAGGGACAAATGTATCACATTGGGCTTTAATGGTAAAATAACTCTTATGTATAACTTAATGAATGAGGATGATTTTTTTGGTTTAAATTAGCTTGAACATTCTTTGAATTGAAGAATAAAGAATATGTTAACTAAATATAATTGAATCAGCTAAATTAACTGAGCAGATCATATTTCTAATTGTACATATATCAGGGTTCCTACGGCCCTGGAAAAGTTATGGAAAACAATTTCTTTCCCAAAGTTTTGGGAAAGTCATGGAAATGTAACCAGTTTCATCAAATATACTAGTAATACTATAACGATAATAAATACTGTATCGTTTAGTAATGAAATGTAAAATGGCATTTAACTGACGAGGTGTTTTGCTGGTGAGAGATTTGAGTTGCTTTAGTGCAGTGCTTCTCAAAGTGTGGTCCGCGGACCACTGGTGGCCCGTGAGCGCCCCCTAGTGGTACGTGAGTACTGGTAACATTTCACATTTGAAATAAATAAATACATTTCAGTTCTCGCGGGAATATCTCCACAATGGAGCGAGGTTAAGTTTCACTTTCAATTGCATGATAAAGCTCAGGGCAACACCTTCATCACACATGTTGCCAAGTGTTTGTACCATTTTCAGGCGATTTGTAATCTGTTCTAGAAAAACGATGTGTTTTTTTATATTTGTGGAGTTAGATGGTCCGTGAGTGTTTTTTTATTGGTTAAGTGGTCCTTGGTGTGAACAAGTTTGAGAAACACTGCTTTAGCGTGTAGGAGCTAGTAAGGCTATTTGATTTGTTTTAGATTGGAACAACATGTTTCAGATGCAGACCTTATTTTCCTGTTCCATGTTAAAATAAACATGTTTCAGTGGTATCGCTGAGAAAGAGTAATTGTTCTGGTCATGGAAAAGGAGGTAAAGGTCATGGAGAAGTCATTGAGAAGTCATTGAAAATCATTGGTGAAAAAGTGTATGAACCCTGATATATGTCACTCCGGGTTTACTGTGAAAGTTTAGGGTTAAAGTCCCGATGTGACATCAGTGTCACAGCGATGTTTGTCTTATTTGTTTCATCAATTTGATCAATACATGTTTCCACAACAGGTTAAATGTAATAAAGGACATGTTATGTAAGCATTTTAATTCTTAATGGCTTGAATTTTACCTTTAACAACAAAAAACAAGCTTTTGAAATGTAGTTCTGTCACATGTGTTAAGTCTGTTACATGGACATCTTGGACATGTTGTTATGGGAACACACAATCAAATGTCCTGGACCAGGGCCCACCAGACTGTTCAGTGTGTGTCACTTAAAACCATCCAGATAAAAACAATCTGAGGAACTTTCCAGAGGTTCATGTGACACCCGTGTCACGGTGGGTCCTTATGGGTTAAAAGGCTACAATTCGGACAATTAATGAATATATTCAGATCAGACTAAACTCACTCAAAGAACACTATTAATATATATAGCATTTGAATAGCAGATTTTAATAATACATTTTTGAAAATGTGTAAATGTTTTTCAGAAATTGTGTTGCAGTTTTATTTAAAAATGCAGTGGGGAAAAAATAATACATTAAAATATTGCATATCATAAACATTTTGTGAAAATAAACAAGATTTAAATTCATGAAAATATGTAAAAATATACCTCAATGACACTTTTGTGCATCTAGTTAATAAGTGGTAGTGGTAGTGTTGAGCCTCAAAACAAATGTTGTTCATAATTAGGGTTGCAAAATTCCGGGAATTCTCAAAAATGGAAACTTTCCACGGGAATGAACAGGAATTAATGGGAATATATGGGAATAAACTGGAGGTTGGCTCTTCGTAGGGAACTTAAATATAGTTGGGGAAAGTATATTTTAGCATAATCTTGACTAAAACAAACAGTACACTTGAACAGTACACTTGAACAGTACACTTGAATACCCTGGCCATCGCACACTGCTCACTGCATGGCTATTGAGACCACACAAAGGTTCGCAACAGGCTCACACACGTGAGAGTGGAAAAACTGGTTGGCATTCGGGCAACACCCAGAGCCATCCTCAACACGGCTGGACAGTGACACTGATTGCTTGAAGGAAGATGTGTATGTTTAATGGGACATGTTGGAGGGAGAAGGGCTCTCTTCATTTAACATTTTGAATGGGACTTTGTGGGGATTTTTGGATGGGGGTGCATTTTGTTCATTTTTTAATGAGTGGGGTTGAGGGGGATGAGTAACATTTAACTTAACATTCCTGTTTTCGTTCTTCAATGAAACAAATAATTGTTCAATAAAATAATTAAAACTTGTTCAGTTCTACTTAAAAACATTTTTTTTTTTTTTAAATCTGTTGAAATGTCATGTTTTTTTGTTTCATTTTGCATCGAATATTTCCAAAATTCCCCAGCTTAACTTACCATAGAAACTTTCCGCCCCTTTGCAACCCTATTCATAATAAACTAATATCAGTATCAATATTCAGGAGTGTGTTTGAAAGTGATGCATTAAGTGTTAGCTGTTATTAATAATACAATGAAATAATGATGACTTTGTCTGTGAGCCAGCATGTACAATGATAATTACTGTCCAGTGAAACCTGAGTGCTGCATCTAGCAGAGAGGCACACCGTTACTGCTGCTTCAGGATTATTGAGCTGCTGAAGAAGCTGAAAGAAATCCTGAGCGCCGCGATATCACAAACAAACAGAACGACTTAATCTATTATCTGTTTCTGTGCAAAGGTCAGGGACATGTTTACTGCTTTAGGCACATTTAAAGATTGAAAAAAACAAACAAGCTGTGATGTATGTGACACACATCCAAAACTACACATTTAAAAGCCAATATTAGAGAAGAATCAGAAAATGAAAATAATTGAATACATTACATGTTAGACGCTTTTATCCAAAGCGACTTACACACTCAATACTGTGGCCAATCCCCACAGGAGCAATTTGGGGTGAAGTGTCTCAGGGACACAACGACATGCTGACTGCAGTGGGGTTTGAACCTGTGCCTTGATCTGAACACCAACGCACAAACCACTCCACCACACGCCTCCCTACTATTTATGCTTACGCAGGCCTTAGCTAATCTGAACGAAGGCCTGAATACTGCTTTGAACCAGTATTCTTACCCTCTCTTGTATATAAGGCATGTCAAGGACACTATTCGGGGAACTATTTTGTCTGTATGTGATGACTACTTCCATTCTTGCAATGATAATAAATACATGTATCCTGATATTGAAGCTCAAGCCGGTGACGAGTGATATTTTTCCTAACACCATAATACATTGTTAGCCTGACATGTTTCCAGCTCCCTCTGAAAAACCAACAAGGAGAAATACTAAAGAGGCCGAATAAGTGAAGAATAATCAGCGTGACTCTATGAATGTTAATGAAACAGCTCTAGATCGAGGTTTTTGTGGGACTTTCAGCCCGTACAAAATCTTTGATTTGGCTTTTTCCTATTTGCTGATTGGAGAATACCCTGGTGGGGACCCCCTCATGAATGTTCCTAACCCTTATGTTGTGTTCGGGTCTCCCGTGACCCGTTTCAAATAAAAATTATATAATAACTTACGCTCTTGTATCTGAACAAGGCTTCGTGATATCCTCCACAACAGATATATAAACACTACCAAACTGATTTTGACAATTTTAGCCAAGTCTGAAGGTAATTTGGTGTTGGGGTCTGGGGAGACCCGGCAGAATTGTTGTGGGTCACTCGGGGTTGTCCGGTGCCTTGCTCAAGGGCACCACGGCAGGGCAGGAGGTGAACTGGGACCTCTCCAAGTAGCAGTTCACACTCCATATTTTAGGTCTGGTCGGGGACTTGCCGGATATGTGGTGTAATGTGTTTTGGGGCCATAAAATAAAATTACAACAGGATTGTATGGTTATGAATGCATAATAAGTTAGTTATGATGTAGTTAAAACAATATTGGATGATAGTCTTTTGGACTGAGATAAATCATGGGTCAAAATTGACCCGCGAACACCATGAACGGTAACAGCTTTCGAACACAACACAAGGGTTAAATGGTAATTTAAAGTTAAATATCTGAACCTGCTGACAGAGTGCCATAGAGGCTAAATAAAAAACAGAATTCTACATTTTGTGCAAATGTTATAATAATAATAATAATAATACAAATAAATCAATGCATAAATAGATTAATGACAATTTTTATTATATGAATATTATGTAAAACATAATAAAAAATATGTAAATTCATGTAAAGTTTAAAAAAAAATTAATTGATAATGTATTTATAGTTTTTTTGTTTATTCCACACATGGCAGTTATTTTAAAACATGTACACTTAAAGTGTTTTTTTAAAATTATTTTATAGCGCAAGGTGGAAAGAGGCAGGGAGAAGAAAATCTTATGTTACCTGCCCCTTCTTTAAAAAATAAAAAAAATGAAATAAAAGCAATAAGATTTCAGTCACAAATACTGAAACATAAAACCAGAACAAAATCAAAAGTCAACTTCATACTGTTCCTTTCCAATTCCATTGATATAGCCTAGTAGCTAATGGACCCCTCTTCCAGCAGTGTACATAAAGTACCACAGGTAGGTTTTGTTTAAAATAATAAATATATATAAATCGGCTGCTATACATGCTAGTGCTAAAATGCTGACTCATGCTTGTGTTTTAGGACTGATTCCCGCACCGCTGTATCTCCCCGGTCCTCAGACAGCCTGAGTCCGCCCCTGCCCTCCTCTCCGCGGGCTCTTTAAGAGGAGGAAGCCGCTCTGCATCTGCTGATCCGTGGTTCCTCCTCCTCCTCCCTCCTCCTCCCTCCTCTCCCCGGCCCGCATGCTCCACAGCTCCGCCTCAGCACCGACAAACAGCCGGTGCATGAGGATCACCTGCAGCAGAATAACGGGACACCATCATGGATCCCCGGTAACCGGTAACCGGAGGTACGATGCACCGGGCCCGCTGTGCTCCTCCTCCCCGGGGCTGAGCAGGTGTTTCCAGGCTGAGCTGCGGAGGGTCTGTCCTGCAGGTTTTGTTCTGCTCAGCCATGACATGTTGTGTGGGATGGACCTTGAGTGTATGTGTTTCTGAGTGCTGGTCGGTCCGCTTCTGCAGGTTCTGAGAGAGGAAGCAGGATAAAGAGGTGAGAGTGAAACGGACTGTGCTGAAAGTACGGAAGAGTGTGAGGGCCATGCATGATGAATACACAGAGAGGAGGGAGGGTTCAATTTGCATGAGGAGAATAAAGTTAAAATGATGAGAATTAAGAACACATTTCCAAGTTACATTTTCTATATTTTCGTTATTTGAGGATTATTTTATTAATTTATTTTTGCATTTTGAAAATAAAGTGGAACATTTGAGTGCAAAGTTGAAACTTCTAGAATACATTTTCAGAATTTCATGGTATTTGAGGTTTTCTAAAAACAAATTTAATTGCATTTTGAGAAATAATTTACATAAAAAGTATTTTCGACGTCTTTGACTTTATGGGATTTGTTATTGAAATGTATAAGAAGGTTTGAGAGCAAATCAAACTACAATAATAACAGTCATTTATTATCCTGTTATTTTTTTAACGTTTGGAAATTCTGACTTTCAACAATTTAACTTTATTCTCTTAATTTCTACTTTCATTTTCTATTTTGGACTAACTTTCAAAAGTTTAGATTTGTTCTAAACTTTTTTTGAATAATGCAATGAGTACCCTTGCAGAATGTATGGTATTAAAGGATCATTATTTTAATTTTGTAATATTAGTTGGACAATCGGTATTTGGCCTAACCGTCTAAAGTTTGGATTTATTCTGAATTTTTTGAATTTATTCACAACATTTAAAAAAACATTTCATCATTCAAAGTTTTTTTCCAAATGGAAACAGGAAACATCATTAACCCCTTCCTCGCCAATCATGTTTTCAGACCCCGGAGTTCAGCATGTTCTCCCCCCCGAAGAGGGAGTCGAGCCTGGGGGAGCTGCCGATGGAGAGCTGGATGTCCCTGCTGCCATCCCCCCTGTGGGACACCCCCCTGAGCCAGCTGGCCATCCCCGGTAGGCTCACACACACACACACACACACACACACACACACACACACACACACACACACACACACACACACACACACACACACACACACACACACACACACACACACACACACACACACACACACACACACACACACACACACACACACACACACACACACACACATATATATAATATATTTATTATCAGTGGGTGAGTAGTTTCATTCAGGTGGTGGAAGAATAATTCACATATTACTATTTAAGTCTGACAACTCACATGTTTCTTTGATATATTTATAAGAAGCAGCATATAGTTTGAGTTTGGTGTTTAGGCTCAGGATAACTATCCCCCGAGCCTACAGGTGGAAGCTGGGGTGGAAGCTGGGGTGGAAGCTGGGGTGGATGATGGGGTGGAGCTGAGGTGGAAGCTGGGGTGGAAGCTGGGGTGGAAGCTGGGGTGGAGCTGGGGTGGAGCTGAGGTGGAAGCTGGGGTGGAAGCTGGGGTGGAGCTGGGGTGGAAGCTGGGGTGGAAGCTGGGGTGGTGGTGGGGTGGAGCTGAGGTGGAAGCTGGGGTGGAAGCTGGGGTGGAGCTGAGGTGGAAGCTGGGGTGGATGATGGGGTGGAGCTGAGGTGGAAGCTGGGGTGGAAGCTGGGGTGGAGCTGGGGTGGAGCTGGGGTGGTGGTGGGGCAGGCGAGCAGCAGCAACAGCAGCATTAGCGAGGCAGAGGCAGGCAGACCTGGCAGCTTAAATAGAGCGGCATGTTTAGGAGAATGTGATTGGTTGGTGGTAAATGGGACGAGGTGCGTCACGTGTTAATGTATCATTGGTGCTCGCGTTGACTGCCTGAACTAGCTCGCATTCTTCGCCCCATTTGAAGAGGCCTTGTTATGCTTTTTTGTTTTCTTTTTCCTGTAGTGTGTTCTTTAGATTTGAGTGCATGTAAATGGTCTGCAAAGGCTAAAATCCCAGAGGGAGTTTCTCTCCCATACTAACCCAGTAGCAACACAACAGTGTATGTTATTTTTCCACATTTTTAAAAATATCTTTTCACAGTACTTCAATGTATTCTCAATGCATTTTTTTCAATAATATTTCTTCATTTTTTTTCAATATTTGATCTTATTTTAATATCTCTTACCTTGCATTTAAACGCCTACGTAAGATTGTTTTTTTTTAACTAAAAAAATATCTCCTAAAAAAAAGTCCTATCTATGATGCAATTGAAATACTTGCATCCTATCAAAATGTATGCTTATTGTGTTCATTATAGGGATACTATTGTAATGGATGACAGCATAATCATGATATGCAATAGCCTCAAATCTACTTCTGAAATGTCTACATATCATTTCTGTTTGTTATATTTCCTCTGGTGCAGGAAGCCACAATGCGATCACGTACTGTCTGGATATGAACGACCGCTCTCCGGTGGACCTCACGCAGCCCGACCTGCTGCAGAAACTCGACAAATTCATGAAGCCTCTCATCCGGCCCTTTGTCTACAAGTGGGCCATCACACAGGTGAGACGCGCAGGGAATAAACAACCCGTCAAATCATTAAGTTACGCATTACTCTCACTGCTTTGGCCTTATAACTATCACACCGCATGTAAATCATCATTGTGTGTCTTAATTATAATTACAGGCTAAGACCTAACCATTTCTAGCATTAATATCAATATAAGTACACTGTTGTGGGTATTTGTTTACATGATGATTATGAAGTTAATTCTTATTTTCTTGCTGCAGGAGGTCGGCATAAAGCAGCAGCTGGACTCGGGGGTCAGATACTGTGACCTGAGGATCGCTCACCGACCCAATGACACGTCCACGGACCTCTACTTCTACCACGGAGTGTACACCGCGCTCACTGTGGAGGTAATACACACACTCACTCACTCACTCACTCACTCACTCACTCACACATAAAATAAGGCTTTGAATTTTGTGTCTCTTTTCAGTATTTTGTGCCTCCACGCTTTAATGTTCAAAAAGCTCTTTATTTTTCTGTGCTGCAGCACCTCTTTTCAGCCTCTGTCTGAAACCAGAGCCCAGTCTGCTCTGATTGGTTAGCTGGCCGGCTCTGTTGTGATTGGTCAACCGCTTATAGCTGTGCCGCCCCTTAGCCTTCGCGTACAATGTGTTGGAGCTATAGCCAAAAGAAGTGCAAGTGTTACATATTGATGTAACTATTGATACAGGTTTTTCTAAATGGTCCTTCAGTTTAGTCCTAGTCCTCTTATCTACTGCGTCTCCTCTCACTTCCTTGTCTCCTGCAGCCTTGGAGCTTTATCACTCTTTCCCCTCTGCAGTGTATTGGTATGACCTAAGAAGTTGATGCGTCTTGCCCAAAACATTCATAAAACAATCTCTTCTTCAGATAATAACAGGACAAAGCTGACGCACTGTGTCAGACAGAAAAGACAACCAGGAGTCCATGTTATCAGGTGGATAATCACTCTCTGCCACGAACAGAATTAGCTTTGACATGTTATCAAATGCTGATTATTCTGTTAGGATTGGGCATAGGAGTGAGCAAGAGAGCTTCAGAGTTGGTACTAGGCCAGGAAATGTATCACCTTGTTGCTGCAGTGAAATGTCTTCTAAATCTTCAACGTCTAAAATCAGTTCGAGCTCATCAGTGTCCTCCTTGTCTTCTGAGTCCTTGCTCCAAAGGTTTCTTAACATCTATGTTCCGGAAGTAAACAAAGGAGTCTAATGAAAGCAGAGAAACTCCCTCTGAAGGGAACACAGGGACCATTTACATGCTCTAAAACCTCTAGAACAGTGTTTCTCAAACTTTTTCACACCAAGGACCACTTAACCAATAAAAAAACACTCGCGGACCACCTAACTCCACAAATATCAAAAAACACATCGTTTTTCTTGAACAGATTACAAATCGCCTGAAAATGTGTGTATCTGGGCTATATCATGCAATCGAAAGTTAAACTTAAGCTCGCTCCATTGCGGAGATATTCCCGCGAGAGGGCGGAAAACTGAAATGTATTTATTTATTTCAAATGTGAAATGTTACCAATATACTCACGGACCACTAGGGGGCGCTCGCGGACCACTGGTGGTCCGTGAGCGCCCCCTAGTGGTCCTAGTGGACCACATTTTGAGAAGCACTGCTCTAGAACATACTAAATCCGGGGTGTAAAAACCGTCCCACCATAGGGTCCAATCCGGCTCGTGGGATGACTTTGCAAAGTGTAAAAATGACAGAGAAGACATTCAGTGGATTTTCAAAACGTGTATGAATACATGTTGTACATTTAGGCAAGAGGATAACTTAACCTTCTTCCTTAATAGTTCCCACTTTAGTCTGTATGGTGGTGTGTCAGGATTACTACACAGATGTGGAAATGAATGTTAAATATTTTCTAGCTCTCGTTTAATCTTCACCGTGTGTTTCCTTACGGTGTGTCTCTTTACCCTGCGTCTCCTCACCGTGTGTCCTGGCTGCAGGCGGTGCTGCTGGAGATCAGGCAGTGGATGGATGCTCACCCCCGGGAGGTGCTCATCCTCTCCTTCAGTCACTTCCTGGGCCTGAGCCCGGAGCTGCACACGCTGCTGATCAGCACCATCCGCAGCGTGTTCGCCTCCAAACTCTGCCCCAAAACGGTGAGACTCCTCCTGCAGAGGGTAATCATGAAATCTGCATGCTTCTTCTGTCAACGACCTACAAAGTATGCATGGTTGCAAATAGACCCATAACGAAAGGATGCAGAATTGATTTCCATGTTTTTCTGAGAGGAGACTCTTGGTGCTGTAGATGCATAAAACAAGTGCTCGCTCTTTTGGTTACTATTTCATAAATATATTTGAATACCTTTTGGTCTATGGAGGACATTTTGTATACCCATTAAGCTGGTTTGAGGTCATATGTTTGTTATTTTAAACAATAATATCTTATAGATCTTTTGCGAGAGTCATTGGGTAAAGAAAACCTTTTTTGCACAGTGCATACCGAAAAAAAAAAAAAGTACAATACAGTTAAGTAATAATGTCAATATAATAAAATAACAAAAGGTGGAAAAAGGAAAGAAAAAAAGACAAGAAGAAGAGAGAAGAAAGGATAATCTGGTATATTAATAAAAATAGAATAACAACAATCTTATATTCTTTAATAATATTTCAGGAGGTGTTGACCCTGCGTAACCTGTGGGCCCAGGGCCTCAGTGTGATCGTGTCCTATGAACACGTGCTCTCCTGCAGCAGCGCCGACCTCTGGCCTCACATCCCGTACTGGTGGGCCAACAAGTGCCGAGCCGAGGAGCTCATCCAGGAGTTCGAGAGCCGCAAGCAGAGAGGCAGGCCAGGTAAATAAAAACACGTTGGAAAGATATATTACTCTGGGGTAACGGCATCTATAAATACTCAAGTTAAAGGTGGGGTAGGTCGTTTTGGAGAAACCAGCTCGAGTGCGCTAGAATTTGAAAATACACAGCCGGAAAAAATCTGCCACTTCCTCACAGAGCCCCTCCCCCAACACACACGAACGCGCACATGACCAATGAGGGCACGAGATAAGTTTGTGCCCCGATGGAAGGCTGACAGGCAGGTAGGCCATCCAGTTACTTTAGCCAGGCCGGCTAAAATGATTGGTTGTGCTTTTTACAGCGCCACGGCTTCCACTGATGAGTTTTTTTTATGGATTTTTTGTCAAAGCACTTAATGTATTCATTGCTATCGGGATGTTAAGAGCATTCCATGGAATATAACAAAAAGTGTATCTCGAGCCGGTTTCTCAAACTTACCTACCCCACCTTTAAGGATCATTAAACTGTGGATTTCCTACTGTACAATGCCAGGGTAATTAAGAGTGGGAATGAATCACACTCATTTCTTTATGGGGTTTCATAAAAATGTCTCTTTTTAAAATAGAAAACTAAAATTATAAGCAAAAAGCACAATAATTAATACAATAAAATAGTTATATTTTATCATTATTTCTATGGGTATTATTACTGTATTTCTTTTATATTATTAATACAAAAATCCTTGATGTATTTATATTTTCATTTAAAAAAAAAAAAAAGTAATTTGCACATTTTATAATAACAATTAACTTGTGGAGGGTGTTTTTTAAATGTATTTAATTGTTGTTTGTTTTGTAAGGGAACTGTATGTGTGTACTTTTCATGTGGTATGTATGTGTTTTTGTATGTGCCAACTTGGCCCACACATTTGTCCTTTTGATTTCCATACTGTATGTTTCAGGGGGTTTCTTCGTCACAGGCATGAACCTGACGGAGGACCTGAAGTACATCTGCACCCACCCCACAGAGTCCCTGAAGGACCTGGTGGTGTCCACCTACCCCCCCCTACTCAGCTGGGTGCAGCAGCAGAGCCCCGGCTGTGGGGGGGGCTCGCTCAACATCATCGCAGGAGACTTCGTCACCGAGAGCGGCTTCGTGCCCACCGTCGTCTCTCTGAACGAGAAACTGCTGAAACACACCTCATGACTGCTCTCCAATAATTAAACACACACACACACACACACACACACACACACACACACACACACACACACACACACACACACACACACACACACACACACACACACACACACACACACACACACACACACACACACACACACACACACTGGAAGAACCACAGCATGTTTAGTGGCAGAGAACGGACTTTAATTATTCTATTCAATATAAATGCACTGATAAGGAAGATGTATATTTTAGACTTTTTAATATTTCCACTTTTGTTTACATTCACTATTTATGCAAATGTCCTGTATCAGATTTCACGAGTCGGCAGAGTTTTATGTTACCAGAGCAATAATAGTAATAACAACAACAACGTAACTAATCTCAGCTTTTACTTTTGAAGTAAGCACAAGCGATGTATTCAAGCAGCACATGTGATTGTAACGTAGGTCACACACTTTTATAACTGACGTGTCGGCGGCAGCAGCTAGGTATACTGTATTTATCCTCAGAGAACGTAGAGTAGACGACACTCATGCGAAATGCATGGGAAAATATTTGCATGAACCCAACCTCTGACTGTTTTACTCACAAGCTGACTCAACGGGTGAGGCCTTGTTTTAAATAATGCTGCGCCGCCGTGCCTGTGGAGAGGAGCTTTTCAAATAAACATGAGCGTTTTTAATCGAGTCCTTTTGTTTTATTTCATGACAATCAACCGTCAAAAATTCCCCTTGGGGATTAATACAGCTTCTTTAATAATGTCCACTTAAGCACATTAGTCACATGTTGGGACGTAACAACAGCATTTATGTAGAGCATGAATTAAATAAGTGAACGCTTCCTGCTGGTGATTTAAGACAGTCAGGAAATACTTGAGTTGCATTGGCAAAGTTTCTCTGTTCCTGTACTTGCTTCTGCCATTCGTATCATATCGGTGTACAATATATATAATGAGAATTACCAGCATATGTAAACTGTATACCAAGCTTCGGAGGACATGCAGGTGAAACAGGTTCACAGCACTTTGTGTAGCTGAGTTTCAGTCAGCTGGTATACACATGAGTCTCTGTGGTCTTTCAGGTCTAACCACATTCCTGAAAAGCATCAAAGTGCTTTAATCTATTCTTTATTTTATGTTATTCTTGTCTACTCTATTTTTAATACCTATTTTATTGCATTATATTCCCTTATTCTCTTTTGTATTCTTTATTTTATAACTTCTAATCACTTTTTTACCCTCTGTTTGGTTATGTACTAGTTAGTACTTTCTATATTCTATGTTTAATTCCTCTCTATTTTATTATCTATTTTCTAATGTCAATGTTATCTCTATCTGAACATGCTGCATGATGTTAGCCCCGCCCCTTCCTGACGTCATGGCCACGAGTTTGCGGAAGTGTAAACAGTGTTCAAATGGTTCAAAGACGCATATTAATATTCCACAGAAACAGAACAGAAACACAGTCACGTGTTTCACCTGCAGAGGTTTCCGCAACATCTGACATACCACCAGACGGCAGGAATGAGGAACCTCCTCCCCGTGTAGTGTGTGTCTGTGTGCGCGTATTTGTGCGTGTGTGTGTGCGCGCGCGCTCGCGTGTGTGTGTGTGAGCGAGGTGGATCGGTTAAAGGGATCAGATAAAGGAAGTTATAACTTGTTTATTCCCGGTTTTTGAGTTTCTCCTGCAGTCATGATTAAGATGAGCTTCAGCCCGGACTGGATGTCCTCTCTCCCGGAGGAGCTGTGGGACACGCCGCTCACGGAGCTCGCCATACCGGGTAAATATTTCACATTATGCTGGGGGTAGTAATAATACAAGTATATCACTGTTTTTATTGTGTTGTGTCTTATATATATGTTACTGTTGCATTGTTGAAGGGGTTTCGTTGCCATAACTACACTGTAGCTACTGTGCTAATGACAATACAACCTTTGAGTTTGAATCTTGATATTTTATTCAAGTTAAAGCAGCGGTGCAAAGTAACTAAGTGGGCTACATTTACTCAAGTACTGTGGCCAGTGGTGGATAGTAACCAAGTACATGTACTCAAGTACTGTAGCCAGTGGTGGATAGTAACTAGTACATTATTCAAGTACTGTAGCCAGTGGTGGATAGTAACCAAGTACATGTACTCAAGTACTGTAGCCAGTGGTGGATAGTAACTAGTACATTATTCAAGTACTGTAGCCAGTGGTGGATAGTAAATAAGTACATTTACTCAATTGTGGCCAGTGGTGGATAGTAACTAAGTACATTTACTCAATTGTGGCCAGTGGTGGATAGTAACAACGCACATTTACTCAAGTACTGTAGCCAGTGGTGGATAGTAACTAAGTACATTTACTCAAGTACTGTAGCCAGTGGTGGATAGTAACTAAGTACATTTACTTACTTAAATACTGTAGCCAGTGGTGGATAGTAACAACGTACATTTACTCAAGTACTGTAGCCAGTGGTGGATAGTAACTAAGTACATGTACTCAAGTACTGTAGCCAGTGGTGGATAGTAACTTAGTACATTTACTCAAGTACTGTAGCCAGTGGTGGATAGTTACGAAGTACATTTACTCAAGTACTGTAGCCAGTGGTGGATAGTAACTTAGTACATTTACTCAAGTACTGTAGCCAGTGGTGGATAGTAACTTAGTACATTTACTCAAGTACTGTAGCCAGTGGTGGATAGTAACTTAGTACATTTACTCAAGTACTGTAGCCAGTGGTGGATAGTTACGAAGTACATTTACTCAAGTACTGTAGCCAGTGGTGGATAGTAACTTAGTACATTTACTCAAGTACTGTAGCCAGTGGTGGATAGTTACGAAGTACATTTACTCAAGTACTGTAGCCAGTGGTGGATAGTAAGTACATTTACTCAAGTACGGTACTTAGGTACCTTTTTGAGGGACTTGTACTGGTTTGGGGAGTAATGGATTACATGTAACTGGATTTTGTAATCAGGATTTTAAAAAATAGACCTATTCCCTTGCAGTTACATACAATAAAATGTTTAATCAGATTACTTTTAAATGTTTTGAAATGGGGATTACAACCAGGATTACAATGTAACAGTACATTTTAAAGTAACAATGTAAATATTATTGGGAGACATACAGCTTGATTATTATTTTTGGTTTAAATGTAGGCAGCTTTTTCCTATTCTGTAGGCGTATCCTACCAGAGGCCACATTTCATTTTTTATTTCAGAGTTGACACAAGGGACTTTTAAATCTTAAACGATGATTAAAATGTGTCTCTGCAGGGAGCCATGATGCGATGAGTTACTGCCTCGACATCAACTCTCCGCTGGTCCCGTCTGAGTCCGACTGCTTCAGGATCCTCGACGGACTGTTCTGCTGTTTCACCAGACCCACCATCTTCAAATGGGCCACAACACAGGTACTGTACCACGTGGGTTGATGCTGGGACGTCAAAATAAATACAAAAATTATAATAATAAAAATAGATAAATGAATAATAATCATACAGATGAATACAAATAATTATACAAATAATAATAAAATATATAATCATAATACAAAATAATAGAACAAATTATAATAATACAATTAATTAATAATAAAACTAGAAAATAAAATAACAAAAATAATAATAATACAGTTATAAAATAATAAAATAACAAAATAATAACAAAGATAATACAAATTAAAAACGTCACTTCGATACTTACTTTAAACTAATTTACTTACCTTATCCTTTCTTTTTTAAGTTTGTTTCTTCAAAGAATTCACATATTGTAAGTCGCTTTGGATAAAACCTAAATGAACTGAAATGCATGAAGTAAAATATAATAAAAAATGTATTTCCATGTTTTATGATTTGTTCCTTTTTGCAGGACAAAAGCATCGAGGAGCAGCTCTCCATGGGGATCCGATACTTCGATCTCCGCGTTGCACACAAACTCAAAGACCCCTCCAGCGACCTTTACTTCACGCACGTCATTTACACACATCTAACCGTCCTGGTGAGTTTAATGATCTTATTGGTTAAACTCTCAGTTTGGGTTTTGATTCCAGATCCACATTAAAAGTTTCTCTTTTCAGGAAACGCTGTCCTCTGTTGACTTGTGGCTGAACTCTCACCCGAAGGAGGTCGTTATTCTCGCCCTCAGCCACTTTGAGGGAATCAGCGACGAACTGCATCAGTCTTTTATCTTCTCCTTGAAGAAGATGTTCGGGTCGAAGCTCTGCCCCCACAAGGTGAGCTTCCCTTTCTGCGGTGCCTCTCACATGTGCAGAGAAAGCACCTGGAAACACATTTTAAAGCACTTTATAACTCCGGAAGTAAATGAAAAGCAAACCAGTGTTGGACTGTCTTAATATTAAACAGCGTATCGGAGATCAGATCAATAACCAGCTCAGAGCATGTCAGTCATTTCAGCAAGGATGGATACTTGATCAGGCTAATGGGTCATTTCGGGGTCTAACGACTAAAAGTAGAAGCAAAACCAACACAAACACATTAAATACGACCACTAAGAGACGCAGAGCTACTCAGAGACACACAAAGACTTGAGTGATGAGAAAACACCACACAGTGTATGTGCTAGAAGGGGACATGGGAGAACGACAGCATTGTTTAAATAATGAGTGTTACGAAGAGAAATCCAGAATCTCCTCTGTAGAAACCTTTGAGTCCAATATGTGTCACCTTGTGTGAATCTATACCGTCCTGTTTGTCACTGTCCCCACGGTCAATCTTATCCTCTCTTATCTTCTGTCAACACATTAAAACCAGAATGTTGAACTCACATTTCAGTTATGGGAAGGTATGCAAATGAGCACATATTAAGAGAATGCCTCGTTTGCATATTCAAACATAGCATTTCAGAAAACTCATTATACAAAATAGAATGATTCTTAAAGTCAGTAACGAACCGGGGAAGTTTCATGATGACGTCTGTTTGTATTCACCTGTAGTGTCTCCTCCTCAGGTTTCGGCCCCCACACTGCGCAGCCTCTGGGCCGCGGGGCAGCAGATCATCCTCTCCTACGACTCCCAGCATCCATTGCGGCACCCGGAGCTGTGGCCGGACATCCCGTACTGGTGGGCCAATCAGTGCACAGCGAAGGAGGTCATCAGTTACCTGGACTGGAACAAAGAGCAAGGCCGCCCAGGTGAGGCTGGGAGAGAAACTCCCTCTGGAGAGAACAGGGATGTTAGCCTTTGCAGACCATTTACATGCACTGAAACCTATGTTACACACTACAGAATCAGAACAGGTTTATTACCAGGTAGGTTGACACGTACGAAGAATTTGACTTGATGTCGTGGTGCATACATAAAAGTAAAACAAAAATAAAAAACACAGATAGAGAACTATTTTAAGAAAACTTTAATAACATAAAAAAATATTTTAAATAATAGAAAATATAGTCAAATATAGCAGTATTTACATAGAAACATACATACAGGGCCGTCCCTGGCCAACATGAGGCCCCCCGCTAGTGGAGCCTCGCAGCGGCGAAACCTTTCCGCGCCACACTAATTGCAGCGCATAGGTGCGCCGCATTTTCGGCTCAGTTGAGGCCCCCTCCGCAAGGTGAGGCCCCCTCCGCAAGGTGAGGCCCCCTCCGCAAGGTGAGGCCCCCTCCGCAAGGTGAGGCCCCCTCCGCAAGATGAGGCCCTCTCCGCAAGGTGAGGCCCCCTCCGCAAGGTGAGGCCCCCTCCGCAAAGTGAGGCCCCCTCCGCAAAGTGAGGCCCCCTCCGCAAGGTGAGGCCCCATGCAGTCTGCATGATCGGCCTGTAGGGAGGGACGGCCCTGCATACATATAACCAGCACGGCCCCTAGTAGACCCCCCCCACACACAACAGCACAGACTATAACACCTCTTGTTGTTAAATACCAACTATGTGCAATATATATATATGCCGTTAAAAACTGTGCAATATATACCTGGCTGCTAAATCCTCAGAACTGTTACAGGATGTGTATTTTTGTAAAATGTCTAACTTTTTAATTTTTTTGCAAAATGTGTAATTCTTTTATTATAATTTTTTTTTTTTAAACTTTTTATGCATGCTTAGGTAACATTAAGCTGTCTTTGGCTCTTTTCTGCTGTAACAATGTAAATTAGATCTATGATAGAAATAGAATGGAATAAAATATGGAATATAATTCGGCAGTAATACAAAAAGAAAACAGATATTGAGTACATTGTTTGCAGGAAAGGGAAACCCCCAAAACACAACAGGGCCTCTTTAATGATGTTTCTCCTGCAGAGGGTTTCTTTGTGTGCGGCCTGAACCTGACGGCAGATCGGTGCTTCATCACGGAGAACCTGCGGCAGTCCCTGCGGACGATCACCTTCAGTAACTGGGAGTGTTTGCAGGGCTGGGTGGAGAAGCAGACCCCCGGCTCGGGCCCCCAGAGCCTCAACATCATCGCAGGAGACTTCGTGGGGCCCCTGCCTCTCTGCTCCCTCATCATCGCCCTCAACCAAAAACTTCTACGGAAGAAAAGCTCCAGATAAAAAAACGTTTTATTCGACTGGAAACTGATCCTTTGATGTACAGCTTACCTCACTTCCTCTATTTCTACTTGGATGGACACGTTTGTCTGCATTAAGAGTAGGAACGGTATTTTTTTTAACTTCTGTATCAATTACTTTCATTTAAGGGGTTTCTTTTTTGCCAGAAAATGTTTGTTTTGGATATACAGCTCTAATATATGTTTACAAAATCATTCTTTTAGAAAATGTTATAATTAAATATTATATTATACTGTAAAATATACATTAACCTTAAAAAAAAACCTTTGTATTCCATGTGAACTGATCCTGAATACCTAATTTCCTCTTTTTATACTGCATCTAGGTGAAGGAAATGTTAAGAGTGATATCTGTAATATCATATTTCTGTATCTGTTGCTAGAAAACGTTATGGATGTTTTTATTATACAGCTCTAATGTGCAATATATCTACTATGTCCTTCTATTACAGAAACATATTAGTGAATATTTTATTATACTGTTTTGATGTACTGCATTACAAAAATATTTTCCATGGAAGCCAGCACAGGCAGGTGAGAAACATACATTCTTAGAGTCTGAGACAAAAGATTTGTCCAGTATTTTCAAAGGCTACAGCTCTAACATGCACTATTTTTACAAAAGACATTCTTTAACACAATTATATTGTTACATATTTGTATTATACTGTACAATAAATACAGAACAAATACATTCAAGTACAATTTTCTACAGAAGCTCTCGAGAGGCAAGTCTGATCTGGATGGTTGTCTCTCCTGTCTTTATGTCTTAGCAACAGGTGAACAATCAAATGTAACCAGGATATTAAATCCGTAAAAAATTGTTTTCGCTACCACTTTTTTTCCAGTTAAAACAGTTTTTCCAGCTAAAACAGTGTTTTCATGTATTCTTCTATTACCGGGAAAAAAACTTGACCTCTTAGTATTTAACACATAGGGTCGTGGTGCACTCTGGTGACCAACATGATCCTGATGACTTTTCCCCCCCACCTGTTTCACAAATGAAAGTCGATACGGCGGTCCTATGAGGGAAAGGGTCAGCGCCAAATACTGTCCCGAAGCTCACTCTCCCTTTATCGTTTCCCTCTCTTGCTTCTCTTGCATTTGTGTTGGAGCTGGAAGTCCCCCCCCCCCCCCCCCCCTTCTTTTATCTGCCTTTATCAGTGAACAGTTTCTTGTAGCGTCCATAAGCCGCGGCGCTGATGATGACGTTCACTACCGCCGAGCCGTCGTCCGCATCCACCGCCACGTCCTGCACCGTGGACTCCTTGTACAGCCAGCTGAGGACAGACACGCCAGATATTCAACTCATTTATCCAGAAACAGTTAGAAATACAATCACAAGACGGAAGTTAGAGGTAAGAGATAAGAGAGTACTTTATGGATCCTAATTTGGGAAATGTTTGTGTTGCAGAAGCAAAAAAATACATGGCATTATACAATAAAAATGTAAATACAAGAAAGTAGAAAATATACATTAGATATGTGAAATAGGACAATGTAATCTGAAGCTTAATATTTGGGGCCCAGACACTAAGTTGAAAAATATATCTCACTAACACAGAGCAAATGTATTATAAGGAAACATGTACTAGCTAAAACACACCTCACAGCTAGCGCTCCAACACATTGTACGTTATCTCTTACGACGAATGAAATATATTTCGCTATTACACTCAGCTGTATTATTATTATTACTAACGTGCTGAAATAGAGTCCAGAGCCTCGTTCAAGAAGAGAGTGAAGGGCCATGTACTAATGACCATGTGCCCGTGTGAGCTGTGAACCCTAATTGAATTTGATCTCATGCTTTGTTCTGGTGGGTGTCGAGTGCACTCATCCTCGGCTGAGATTGATATTGAAAGTGGATGAGATTGTTGATGATGTCAGGAATTATGTCTTGAATGTTGTTGTATTATTGTTGTATTGTTTTAAGTGTCGGACCCCAGGAAGAGTAGCTTTTGTCAAGAGAAAAAGCTACTGGGGATCCTTAATAAACATCTCTAAGCGGTTGACCAATCACAACAGAGCCAGCCAGCTAACCAATCAGAGCAGACTGGGCTCTGGTTTCAGACAGAGGGTGAAAAGAGGTGACAGGCAGTGTGAGAGAAATAAAGAGCTTTTGAAGACAGGCCACAGTAGAGACACGACATCCTGACATGAACCTGAAAAAGAGCAGAATTTGTCCTCTTTGCACGATTCTTAAATAATCATCTCTCACCTTAACTGAGGGGAGCTGAGGTCGACTGTCAGATCTAAAATGTGTTTCCCCGTGGACTTCAGGATCTCCTCCTCCACCGCCGCACTCAGCTGGTCGAGGCCTCGCTGCGTCAGAGCGGAGATGGGCAGCACGTCGGGCTCCAGGCACTCATAACTGACGGAAAATACTTTATTATTAGAGACAGTATTATCGTCAAGGTCACCGTATTCATTCAGAACAGAACAAAGGGGCAATACACCGATGTATACCCATGAATGCAAACTTATGAAAACTAATTGTTGTCTCCAATAGTTATCTGGAGTCATTGTCTTAGTTTTTGGTATATTTTCTGTAAAGATGGTATTTAATATCCAGTTTGTGATGCAAGGAAACCTTAGTACTCAGATCTTATTGGCTTACAATTAGACAGTTATGTTTCCTTTCCTTTTTTTCTGCTTTTAAAAACAACAACCTATTTTGTATCTTATTTTCAATTCTTAAAAGATCTTAAAAAGTGTTTGGATATCAGTTTTATTCTCTTACTCGTCAACAAGGTCGATTTTATTGTGCACTTCGATCATGGAGCTCATCAGCCGCTCGGGGGTCTGCAGGTTCTTCAGGACGCTCAGAACGTTCTGCTTCTGGTTCTCCGTCTCCGGGTGACTGATGTCTCTGACGTGCACCAGCAGATCCTGCAGGAGACATTTAAAGTTCCCCTATTATACTGTTTTTCATCAATATATTACAGGTCTCAGATATATACAAAACCTCATCATCATTGCAGCATTACCCATAATCCCCTCTGTTTCAGCCCTGTTTCCAAAGTGCTGATTCTCTGTCTGTTACTTTAGATGAAAATAAGGAGCCCCTCCCCACGCCCCTCTGAGAGACATTTGGTTACAAAGAACTCAATGGTGCTCTAGAGGAGATTCAGGTGATAAGGGGGGGGGGGGGGGGGTTACCTTGGTTGCTGATTGGCTAATGGCTACACAAGACAACACATCGTTATGACATCACAAAGTGGTCAAAATCTGATCAGCTCATTTTCAGACAGGTTTTTATAGAAATGGATCAAAAAGAGAGAGAATCTTTGTTCCTGAAACTTTCAGAGTCTCTTTCCACAGAGGGGACACATGTTGATGTAGAAGAGACATGAAGAAGAGGGGACACATGTTGATGTAGAAGAGACATGAAGAAGAGGGTACACATGTTGATGTAGAAGAGACATGAAGAAGAGGGGACACATGTTGATGTAGAAGAGACATGAAGAAGAGGGGACACATGGTGATGTAGAAGAGACATGAAGAAGAGGGGACACATGTTGATGTAGAAGAGACATGAAGAAGAGGGGACACATGTTGATGGAGAAGAGACATGAAGAAGAGGGGACACATGTTGATGTAGAAGAGACATGAAGAAGAGGGGACACATGTTGATGTAGAAGAGACATGGAGAAGAGGGGACACATGTTGATGTAGAAGAGACATGAAGAAGAGGGGACACATGTTGATGTAGAAGAGACATGAAGAAGAGGGGACACATGTTGATGTAGAAGAGACATGAAGAAGAGGGGACACATGTTGATGTAGAAGAGACATGAAGAAGAGGGGACACATGTTGATGTAGAAGAGACATGAAGAAGAGGGGACACATGTTGATGTAGGAGAGACATGAAGAAGAGGGGACACATGTTGATGTAGAAGAGACATGGAGAAGAGGGGACACGTGTTGATGTAGAAGAGACATGAAGAAGAGGGGACACGTGTTGATGTAGAAGAGACATGAAGAAGAGGGGACACATGTTGATGTAGAAGAGACATGAAGAAGAGGGGACACATGTTGATGTAGAAGAGACATGAAGAAGAGGGGACACATGTTGATGTAGAAGAGACATGAAGAAGAGGGGACACATGTTGATGTAGAAGAGACATGAAGAAGAGGGGACACATGTTGATGTAGAAGAGACATGAAGAAGAGGGGACACATGTTGATGTAGAAGAGACATGGAGAAGAGGGGACACATGTTGATGTAGAAGAGCCATGAAGAAGAGGGGACACATGTTGATGTAGAAGAGACATGGAGAAGAGGGGACACATGTTGATGTAGAAGAGACATGAAGAAGAGGGGACACATGTTGATGTAGAAGAGACATGGAGAAGTGGATTTTGCATAACAGGTCAACTTTAAAATAAAATAAATCACACTGCTTCTTCTCCTCTGACCAATGGCTGGACTCTCACCGAGTGCTTGATGTCGTCCAGCGTGGCGGAGAAGGAGTCGATGAGCAGGTGGGGCAGCTGCGACAGGAAGCCGATGGTGTCCACGTAGAGGACGGGCATCCTGCAGGGCAGCAGGCCGCCGTGCACCGTCACGTCCAGCGTGGCGAACAGCTGGTCTCTGGGCTGCAGACCCCTGTCCCCCGTCAGAGCCTTGATCAGGGTCGTCTTTCCTGCACACACCATGGAGGGAACACGTTTATTTATACAGCACTTTTCAACACAAGGCAAGTGCTCTACAAAAATGAAAGACATTAAGAGCATAAAACACACTAGAAACATTAAAAAGCAAAGATAATAAAACACGAATAACTAGGGATGTAACGATACCAAAAACTCACGGTACGATAATATCGCGATAAAAAGTCCACGGTACGATATTTATCGCGATATTGAAAAATAAAGAAGAACAAAATTGTGAATTTTATTTGTAATTTTTTTTTTGACTTGAATTTTTTTTCTTTATTAAATAATAAATCTGATTTGTACAGCATTTTAGTAGGATAGTAGTATTTTAAAGTGTCAACAATATAATAATCAGACCCTGCAATAGAATAAATCAAGTTTCACTTTAGTTTTTCAAGTAACTCACTCACTCGGCGTCATCAAGGTTATCTTTTAGGAATATGAGCACGTCCACATTTTCGAGGTAGAAGCTGGGATGTTTGGGCGTTTTCAAAATCCCCTGCTGTGGAAAACACTCTCTTGCTTGGTACTGATGTTGCTGGGACAGAGAGATATGCTTTGGCCATTTTGTCAGTCTCACGACGGTATTGAGACATTTATTTACCGCGATATTCGATATATCGTTACATCCCTACGAATAACACAGGTACATGAATAAAAGTTACAGTGCAGTAAAAGTAGTAAGAGTTGTTTTCTTTTCCATTCCCAGAATTAGGATATTTAAACCTGTAATTCTAGTGCAATAACTACATTTATTTTACAAGATTAATTACATGTATTTATTTAAGTACATTATGTACATGTATTCTAGTCCGATAATTATTATTTATTCTAGTGAATCAATAATACATAATCAATATATGTGCTATAATTATAGTTGTTTCCTTGTGCCTTAAATAACATTGTATTCTAGAGCATTGATTAGATTTAGTCGATAGAAATTACTACATTTATTTTTGTGGAATTAAGGCAGTTTATTTTAGAGCATTAAAAACTGTCATTCAAGTGCAATAATTATATTTATTATATGTAATGCAATCATTATATTTATTCTAGTGCCATTATCTTTGAGTAATAATTCTAATTATTTAACCGATATTTGAGAACCTGTGTTGTCAGATGTTTATTTATGTATTTATTTTGCTGTCCATATTCCTCCTGTATTCTGTACACGGTAATGTGTTCCCAAACAGAGCCTGCCTTCGTACATCCTCTCACCACAGTTGGTGTATCCGAGCACGGAGACGACGGGGAACTCTTTGTGTTTCCGCTGAGAGCGCAGCAGCTTCCTCTTCCTGCGGAGTTTCTCCAGAGCCAATCGGATCTTCATCTCTCTCTCCTTCAGCAGACGTTGCTGCACCTCCATCAGAGTCTCTCCTGCAGGGGGACGACATCCCAGAGTTCATCACTCACATCCAGACAGATGTGTGTGTGTGTGAGTGTGTGTGTGTGTGTGTGTGTGTGTGTGTGTGTGTGTGTGTGTGTGTGTGTGTGTGTGTGTGTGTGCAAGTGTTAGCGTGAGTGTGTGTGTGTGTGTGTGTGAGTATATGTTGGTGTGAGTGTGAGTGTGTGTGAGTATATGTTGGTGTGAGTGTTGGTGTGTGAGTGTGTGTGTGTGTGTGTGTGTGTGTGTGTGTGTGTGCGAGTGTGTGTGTGTGAATGTGTGTGTTTGCGAGTGTGTGTGTGAGTGTGTGTGTTGTGTGAGTGGTGTGGTGTGTGTGTGTGTGTGTGTGTGTGTGTGTGTGTGTGTGTGTGTATGTATGTGTGTGTGTGTTGATGAGTGTGTTGTGTGAGTGTGTGTGTGTTGATGTGTATGTGTGTGTGTGTTGGTGAGTGTGTTGTGTGAGTGTGTGTGTTGATGTGTGTGTGAGTATGTGAGTGTGTTTTGGTGTGAGTGTTGGTGTGACTGTTGGTGTGAGTGTTGGTGTGAGCGTGAGTGAGTGGTGTGTGAGCGTGAGTGTGTGTGTTGGTGTGAGTGTGAGTGTTGGTGTGTGAGTGTGTGTGTGATGTGTGTGTGAGTATGTGAGTGTGTTTTGGTGTGAGTGTTGGTGTGTGTGTGTGTGTGTGTGTGTGTGTGTGTGTGCCTCCATTCATCTCAGTGATGTTACCTGAGCCTCCGATGTATCTGGAGCCTCCGCCCTGCTGATCCAAGTTGGCCATTTCATTTCTCAGACGAGATCTGCCACCGTAAAATAAAGACCGATTAAATTACATTTCGGAAACAGAAACACTTAATTAAAAGGGGACATTCTGAGTGTGAAATGTACCTTAACAAAGGGATTTCTGCCAGAGAGATCTGTAGCTTTGCCTCTTTAGTCCGGGCGTTGCAGCGGAAGATGTGCAGGACCACGGAGTATCTGTCGAACACCTTCACCCCCCACGCCTCCTCAAACTCCCGCTGTGTGGAGTCAAATGGCTTTTATTATCAATTCATCCGTCAAATGATTTACTACATTCATTGTTTGGTCAGAAAATATTAAGAAATGCCAAACCCTTAAGTCAGAAAAACTCAATATTTACAAAGCAGATACAAAACTCTCAGCTCGTTGCAGTCAGGAAGAAGCTTTCCCTTAAAGACAGCAAGAGAAGCTGGTGAACTAAACAGTTTTACAACGTAGAAAAAATCTGATTTGATATTTATTATTTGGCTCCCACAGCGGAACTGCTTCTATAAAACAAACAAATGAGTAAGAAACTGCAGAATTTAAATATGCTAATACTTTAAAATGTTGACTTATCATTGTAGCTTTAATATTCATTAAGTTGTTTATTCATTGCTCTGAAGTAGGTTTTCCCATACAAGGAATTGCTTTGTTGTTTTTGTGCTTAACATAAAAACGGCTTTAAATATCACATCAATTAAAGGGGACCTATCATGCAAAATGCCCTTTTTGATGTCTTTTATAAATAAATACGTGTCCCCGGTGAGTCGGGGAACTCACGCAGCGTCAGGAAATAAAACCCTCTCTCTTTTCCTCCGTACCCAAATCTTTTAAAAACGGGGGAACAACGGAGCTGATCCAGATTGGCGTCCGATATGATGTCAAATCGGCGGCGGAACCACAGGACTATCAGAAACAATGCCCGACTGTTTTGGACGTAATAGGGTTGGTGTTTACATTAGCATCGCTAACACTCAGAGCTAACCTGTACTGGAGAGCATGTGTGTGAAGAAGCAGGAAGTAGAAAGGATTCATAGGGGTCGACCGATTATCGGCCAGGCCGATTATCGGGGCCGATATTCCTCATTTGACCGATTATCGGTATCGGCCTTTTTTTTATAAAACTGCCGATAACACTTTGGCTCTGATGCGGCCGTTTCTCTGTCTGCAGTCACCGCTCTGTACACGAGCAATGTCCCGCCCACAGCGCTATCTGATAGGCTATTATTGAAGTGTCAATCAACACTGAAGATTTTCCGGGCGGGAGCCAGCCAGAGAGGCGGGACCTTCTCAGATTACAGGCAGGTGCGAAGAACGCAGACACAGACAGAGGCAAGCAGCAGCGCTGAGCGGCAGAGCCATACATGTGTTTCGAAGGTAAATCAGTTGAAAGCCTAAATTCAATAATCATCCCAATCCCCTATGCTGAAGCTGCAAAAACAGCACGATCTATTGATCCAATTCTATCAGCTTCCCAGTTACACAGGGACGTGGGAAGTCAGTCAGAGTTGGGGGTGCGTGCGGAGTAACTGTGGTGCGGAGGGGGGGCTGCGAGTGGAGCCTCGCAGTTTTTCAGGTTGATATGTGAAGCTCATTAGCTAATCAACATGTATTTAGCAAATGTTTAGCAAAATATTAGAAGTGAGGCTCCCAGACTAACGTTAGGTCTACTGCAATAGCCTCACATTTAATAGTTTGCAAAACATTAGCTAGCACTAGTGTTTTGCAGTTGCTAGCAGCTTATTGAGAGTTTATGCTAGACAGACAGGCATTGGTTTGATATAATAAATTAAGCATTATTGTTAGTTAAGCATGTCAGCCTGCTGCCCCACTTCTTGTCTCTCTAACTCATTGCAGATGGCTGCACTAAAGAAAAGGGCTCAGAGAGGAAACCAGTTGGAAGATGTTTAAAGGTTCATTAAACATAATATATGCTTAAATGCATTTCAAAGAAGTTGAGTTGGAGTTTGTGTTATTCTACATTTTGACACCAAGATTTTCTGATTTTACTGGAAATGTATATCGGTTCCAAATATCGGTTATCGGTCTCCTTGATTACTAATAATCGGTATCGGTATCGGCCTTGAAAAAGCCATATCGGTCGATCCCTAGAAAGGAACTCACCTTGTGGTGTAACCGGCAAGAGAGAAAGCCTTTGAGCTCCAGACTGTTTCAGAGAGAATCCTTGATCATCCATGATATGGCGTTTCATCACATTTAGTTTAGACAGTAGCTGCCGGGTCCCGCATGAGCTCAGCCCCCTCCTTTTTTTAATTTATTTTTAAAGCTTTATTCACAAATCAGCACTTTTGAAACAGGAAGTGAAATAGAGGGATATGAGGCATGGCTAGAATGGGTGATCTGTTTGGTATTTTGAGAAAAACACTTCATATACATGTTTTTAATATATTTTTATATGTCTGAGACCTATGCATTGCCTAAAAATAGCATGATAGGTGACCTTTAAATAAAAAATAGCAAAGAAATGTCACAAGACAAAGGTTAGAAAAGGACAATATATTTGAATTAAAATAAAAGAGCAGTGTTAGTGTTGTGCATGGATGTGAATGAGTGTGAGCAAAGGTTCACCTCCGCCCCGGGAGAGAGGCGCTCCACGTTCACAAACACGGCGTTGATTCCTGCTGTTTGTCTGATTTTGTCTGAGGAGGAAGTGAAAGCTATCAGATGTTTTACTTCCCAGATTCACAGAGCGTACAGAGGGAGCAGATGTTACCTGCCAGAAGCTGGAAGTTCCCTTTTCCAAATATCTTCTTCTTCTCTGGAGTTTTGGTGGAGAGGACGATCTTATCAACGACCCTCCAGTTTTCCAGCGTGTTCACCAGACCCTCGGCCTCCGCCATCATCAGCCCAGCTGCACAGAGAACAAGACCGTACTAAAACCCCACGGTAGTACACTCAATGCTGTAGAGATACAATTATTAGCTGTTAAATCTATTCTGAGGTTTTCTTTGTTTTGGAAAAGGAAAATAAACATCTGGTTCTTCCAATGGGAAATATTTCTGGTTTCTTTTACTCTTCCATCAAAGTGAAAATAATATTTTTGAGAGATTATGGGAATGTTTTGGCTTTGGGAAACACTGATACCATAGAGCAGTGGTTCTCAAATGGGGGTGCGCGGACCCCTAGGGGTACGTTGGAGTACTGCAGGGTGTACGTGAGATTTATTTTATGTTAATGAAAAAAACCGAATTTTGAGCAGTGTGGGTTTTATATTAACAGTTACACATATTTCAAAACGCGAAGTGTAACAACTGCAGTGGCCTTCATTGTAAGTACAACTTATTAAAAAGATCAGTTCAATGCAACTAATGTCGTCTTAGTGTTATTGCATGATGTTAAAATTGGTTTTCCATGAATGTAGTGATGGATTGTAAACACTATATCTGTAAAGCGTCTTTGAGCACCTGTAAAAGCGCTAACAAAATAAATCTATTATTATTATTTGAAATGTAGCATTTAAGTGTTTCTCAGTTACAAGGTTGTTGTTTTAATAAATCAGACACCGATGGTGCAGCGCTGTGCTGTACCTCTTTATATAGGCATGTCTTCCCTAACAAATAGTTTTTGTGCTGATCAGGGGGTACTTTCCCCCCCCCCCCCCCCCCCCTCTGTGAGTTACCCGTGGTCAGGTACTGCTTCCTGCTCCCCCACTTCACATCAGGATGCACGATGAACACTTTGAGCTGCTGACCCGGAGCGAGGCCTGCAGGAGCGTAATCCAGGAACAGCTCCTCCACCTCCCCGTCATCCAGGAGATCATCTTCATCCCCCCCCTCCTCCTCCTCCTCCTCCTCCTGCTGCTGCTGACCTCTGACCCTGAACTCATCAGAGTCCCGCCCCCTGCAGGAGGAGGACAGTGAGAAGCCTCTGAACACAGAGGAGCTTCCTGCAGCTACTCCCTGCACCTGAGAGGAGCTTCTGTGTCCTGTGTATGGAGGCAGATTTGACACTTTATTAATCACACAATGGGAAAATCAGTCTGTGTGTGTGTGTGTGTGTGTGTGTGTGTGTGTGTGTGTGTGTGTGTGTGTGTGTGTGTGTGTGTGTGTGTGTGTGTGTGTGTGTGTGTGTGTGTAGCAACAAAACTCTCATTGATTTATGCTGCTGAGAGGCTAAACGTGTCTCCTCACTTTGACACGCTGCAATAAGAGTCCGTGCTGTGGTTGTGGTTGTTGTTGTTGTTCTTGATGTTTAATGGAGGCATAATAACATAAATAATCTTCTTTTCAGGACCCAAACACATCCTAGCTCACCCTCTTTGTCTTCCACACACGCCCGGCACACAACAGGAGTAAATACCTTACACCACAGACAGGTGATAACTGCCGGAAGTGACCTATTATAACTGTGTGTCTTGTAAACAAATAATAACATTATAATAAACAATGGCAAAATAAGCATGTTGGGTCCTACACTGTGGGTATATATTTATACTGTAATGGTAGTAAGAGGAAATTAAGGGAACATCTTAAATAGGCATATGCAGAAATAGATTTCAGAATAGAAAACAATAAAATAATACAGTATTTTTCAAATGTACTTATTTTGCTTTTGGTGGAAACAGGAGAAAGGTACATTTGAATATCAGATTTTCCACACATGCACAGGACTCATATATATTTGGTTTGAACTACATACATTGTTATTAGGGGTTTTACATTTACAAATGTCACATTTACACAGTGACCTGTATGGCATGTCCTTACCTGTAGCATGAAGCAGTGTGCACGCGGATCGGTGTGCGCGAGGGGGTCCCTGCAGCAGAGGGAGGGGGGGCAGGCGGGAGAAGATCCTCCTCAGTGCTGTCATTATGACATTTTATACAGTCAACTTTATATCTAAGTAACTCGTAAACAAACTCACATAAAACATGCTACTTCACAGCCATTTTATAGCATGCGCAGTCGGGGTGTTTCTTCTTCTATGTGGATGATAGTAACCTGCAGAGCCACACTGCCACCTGCTGGCGGACGAAGGGTATTTCGGGTATCATGTTTTTTTGGTTAATTAATAATTACAAATGTTTTAAAATGTTCACTTAAGAAAATGTATTATTTGATAATAGTAGGATGTATTTATTTGGAAAAATATAATTGTATTGTTTTCTATGTATTTAACGAGAACCCTTAAACATCAACAACAACAACAACAACAATTATATGAAATTAAATAATATACATGCCAGAAAGATCCTGATGATTTATAAATAAGGCTAAGCCTAACCCTTAATACATGTTTTTAACGATTTGTTATCATAGTTACAAAAAGTGTAGGTGTTATATTCAATATTAAAGTTCTGGTGGAGTAAATAATGACATTAATATCAGAATAAAAAGTCAATTAAAAACAATTTACTTTAGCTTTGGGCTCATTACATCCAATGCAAAGAAAGTGGGTAATAGTTGGAAAGTACAACACGAGTCAGAAATACAGAATTTACTTTTTAGAATAGTTTTAAGATTAACCTTTGGCAATTTATAAATAATTGTTGAAATAAAATATACTATCTTGATATATTTTGTAAATTGTTTTCAAATTCAATTTGTCAGTTGTTGCAAAAATACACATTTGAAAGGATTAATATTTTGTCTTTTGAATATCAGATGGAAGGTGTGCACGTTTTCATCTCGTGCATCATCACCATGATTATTACGCAGGCGCATGGGTGTGGCCGCGTGACGTCAAAACGAGTCAGACAGGTAGACAGAGCTCCGTATACAGCCTGTCCAGATGTATGGCGAATGGCGATGCACACTGAGAGGGACTTACAGGTGTTTCTGTGAGTGAACATACATGCTAGCAGTTTATTATATTCATATTATCAAAGGTATTTATTTAAAGCGGAACTCAGTAATGGACCAACAAGCTGCAGCATGTTGACACGACCTCACACTGAGGGAAGGTGTGTGTGTATCACCTGACAATAGAGAAGTGAATCTTCCTGTTGGGAATGGACCTTACTGCGTTTTCCAGAGTAAAGAGGAAACTATTTCCGGAGAGGTTTCTGGTGTTTATCTCCCGGACTGTCCCTCAGAGGGAGATGCCAGCTGCGGGCTGGAGGACTCTGTTCCTGCTGCTTCTGCTGCCTGTCTGCTGCTGCGGGGGTGAGCTCTCTAATATATATATTCAGAGGTGGGAAGTAACTAAGATGTTCCTATACTCCACTGCAATGTATGTTGAGTTACTTGTACTTTGAGTTTTTCACTATTTTGCTACTTTTCTGAGGTAAAAAGTGTACTTTTACTCCACTAAGTGTAGGCTATTTAATACCTTTAGTTACTTTACAGATGTGGATGAATGATGTGAAATATAATCAAGTGTTAAATCAGACTTTAGTTCCACCTGGAGTCAATTCACAAGCTACCCTGCAGTATACAAAGTACTTCAAACTAGCTGCACCTTTACCAGCTTTGAGAACACTTTAATGATCAATCGTTATAAAACATATCATATATATTCTGAAATGGACCAATCTGCACAAGGACTACTTTTATGTATATTTTGATGCCGATACTTTTGTACTTTTACATGAGTAACATTTTGAATACAGGACTTTTATACAGAGTATTCCTAAACTCTGGTACTTCTACTTTTACTCAAGTACAAGATCTGAGTACTTCTTCCACCTCTGATTATATTATACCATATTATGTTATATTCATTTCATTTCAAACCTTTATTTACCCAGGTGAATCCCATTGAAATCATTGATCTCTTTTTCAAGGCAGACCTGCTCAAGTAGGTTCCACATGAAACATAAAAGCATAAAACAACAGAACAACAAAAAGGACATCATACAGCATCATTATAGGGATTACAATTTACAATAACTATCCACATGAACAGGTACCAACAGCTTCCGATTGAGTAGCATCCAACCGAGCTTTAAAAACTTTTCGTGGCACCAGATTGTTCAGTTTCCATTTCAATTGCAGACTGTTCCAAGACAGAGGAGCTGCGCATCTAAAAGCTTTCTTCCCTAAGACAGTCCTAGCAGTTGGCACATTTAATAAAACCACAGCATGCGATCTCAGGCAGTAGCCACTTACAATTCGCCGTGAGATCAGGGAGCAGATGTAGGATGGAAGTTTCCCTAACATGGCTTTGTATATAAACATGTACCAGTGACTGAGCCTCCGTACAGTTAGTGAAAGCAAACCAGCCCTTGCATACAGGGTACAGTGATGGGTTAATACTTTGTTTTTCACACATCTCAGTGCACTGTGATACGCAGCATCTAACTTGACCAGGCAATGGGCAGGTGCATTCATATAGACCAGATCCCCATAGTCCAGCACAGGTCAAAGGTCACAGAGCCTTTTCCTGGCCTCAAGCGAGAAACAGGACTTGTTTCTGAAAAAGAAACCTCGCCTAACCCTCAGCTTTTTGTAGCAGGTTATTGACATGAAGTTTAAAAGTGAGACAATCATCAAGCCAGATACCAAGGTATTTGTAACAGGCAACAACTTGAAGTTTTATTCCTTGCGTAGAATATCTACAACAGGCTCTGGTGTCCTTTTAGCTTTCGAAAAGAGCATTACCGTGGTTGGTGGTTGGTTGATAATATATTGTATTATGTTATGCTATATTATATTATATATAATTGTAATTTGTGTTATGTCATTGTTTATGTGTTACACATTCTCAAATGGAGCAACTGAAGTAAATTCCCCCCCGGAGATATTTCAGATTTCTTATGCTTGCCTCCTTCACAACACTGACCAAAACACACCTCTTCAGACTGGCTTTTAATGTGTGAATTATGTTGTGTTGCTGTTTTAATATTTTTATTTTATTGTATTTCTTTTTTATCACCTCTGTAAAGTATCTTTAAGCACCTGAATTAGCGCTTAGAAATTAAATATATTATTAATATTATTATTATTTCTCCTTACTCCCAGAGGAGGAGGGTGTGCTGGGTTTGGTGGGCCGTCCCGACCAATCTGCACAATTACTACTTTTACTTTTGGTACTTTAAATATATTTTGATGCCAATACTTTTGTACTTTACTTGAGTAACATTTTGATTGCAGGACTTTTACTTGTAACAGAGTATTCCTGCACTCTGGTTCTTCTACTCTTACTCAAGTACAAGATCTTAGTACTTTTCCCACCTCTGATTATAGTTATATTATACTATATGATATTTAATAATTGTATTTTATGTTATTTCATTGTATCATTCCCACACATCAGAGACTGCACTGACCTTACAACCTTCAAAAAACTTACAAAAACTCACCTCTTCAATCTGGCTTTGAATGTGTGATTGTGGTGGTTGTTGTTGTTGTTGTTGTTGTTGTATTGCTTGATTTTAATTTGACTTCAACTATATTTATTTGTTGTGCTTTTCTTTTCACTATCTCTGTAAAGCGACTTTGAGCACCTGTAGAAGCGCTTACAAAATAAATCTATTAATGTTTTACACATTCTCAAATGGAGCACCTGAAGTGAATTTCCCCTCAGGGATATTTATGATCTAATACTTTCTCATTATCGCCCCCCCCCCCCCAGAGGAGGAGTGTGTACTGGGTTTGGTGGGCCGTCCCATCTCCCTCTCCTGTTTCCTCCCCCAGTTGTTGACCTCCGTGAACCTGTCCATCGCATGGCGGCGGGGGGAGGAGGTGGTGCTGCGGTCGGTGTGGAGGGAGGATGGAGAGGTGGAGGAGTGGAGCGTCAGCAGGTTCTCCACCCCGCAGGACGCCTCGCTCTCGGGGAACTTCTCCCTGCAGCTGCCCAGCGTGGCAGCCTCGGAGAACAACACCCACTTCAGTCTGGTGGAAACCTCCGGGGGGAACAGCAGCTCGGAGCTGTGCAGCGTCTGTCTGCAGACTGCAGGTCAGTGACACCGTCTGTGGCGGCTATATTCCCATTGAATACGGCCGCTCTGAGGATAAACTTCACTCTTTGATGTGACGCGTATACATAATCAAGTCTGTACTGAACTTGACGTTTCAAGGATAAACAAACAGAATCATACGGTCAACAAAAGATATCAGAGCTAAGCTCACCCCCATTGTCCTGCTACCAAACCTCCACATACACAGGTGCCCTAAATACCATTAACCACGTGACAATCACATGGGTGTGCGGTGTTAACAAATAATGAAGATAATATAACTATAAACACAGGCTAACACAGCATTTTGGCTCCGACACTGTCAGATACAGCAATATCAATATCTGGCTCTTTTTAACACTGGAAATCCTGCACAACAACTCTGTTCCAGACTCTTTTGAAATCTGCACAGCTCTCCACTTTCATTAAAGTATATAGTTTTTATTTCACTCTACTCAGTTTATTTTTTCTAATTGTTTTAAACATGTATTTATAGATTTTTTACATTTATCACATTACACAAACACAACTGAACATTCCCCAAGATTAGACATATGGCAGATTACAAAATAATGTAAAGTGTGCAGTTACAAGACATCAGTTTAAAGTACAAAACAAGAATATAATTACATTTGCAAATTAACAAATTCATCAAAAATACAATAAAAGCACATCCCAGTTTCTTACATATTTATTTAGTATTAATATTGTTGTTATTTTATCAGGCACAATCGTTTTTAAAATAGCTTTTATAATAGTCTTTAAAACTAAAAAGTATTATTATTTCTGTGTCTTTGTATGCACCATAACACCAAAGCAAATTCCTTGTATGTCTAAACCTCCTTAATAAAACCGATTCTGATTCTACAAGTTAGGATTATTTCAGTGTTCATGATTTAAGATGTCTCCTTCTCACCAAAACGTATCTTATACCGCTGATTAAAACCAATTAAATGACTGTGTAAAAAAATCGGTGTTTCTCCAATGGACACATGCAGGAATGCTACAAGCTAAAAGGCTAACAGTTGCTCATGTAAAAGTAAATAGTCTTTTTTTATTCGTCATGTATACTTACCTACTGTTAGGACTTAAGGATATGTCCTCAAGAAGATTGTATGTACTGGTCATGGGTTATATCTGGAATATTTTCCTCAAAATGAATTCTAATAAATAAATATTAGTCCCAAAAATCAGTCACAAATAATGAAAAATTGTTGAAACTTTAGGGAAAATGTAAGTTTCCAAGTATACAGTATATATATAACATGGATCCGGTAGACATTTTAACCCAGCATTTTAAACCAGCAATGTGACATATAAAGAGCAGCTAACAGTGTGTGTGTGTGTGTGTGTGTGTGTGTGTGTGTGTGTGTGTGTGTGTGTGTGTGTGTGTGTGTGTGTGTGTGTGTGTGTGTGTGTGTGTGTGTGTGTGTGTGTGTGTGTGTGTGTGTGTGTGTGTGTGTGTGTGTGTGTGTGTGTGTGTGTGTGTGTGTGTGTGTGTGTGTGTGTGTGTGTGTGTGTGTGTGTGTGTGTGTGTGTGTGTGTGTGTGTGTGTGTGTGTGTGTGTGTGTGTGTGTGTGTGTGTGTGTGTGTGTGTGTGTGTGTGTGTGTGTGTGTGTGTGTGTGTGTGTGTAGCCAGTTTCAGCACCCCCCTGCTGCAGAGGGAGGAGTCAAAGAGGGGGGGGAAGGCGGTGTTTTCCTGTGAGTCCAGCGGGGGTTTCCCTGCTCCCACTCTGTCCTGGCTCATCAACCACAAGGAGTACCCCCCCCCGGGCGCCGTGACCACCATCACTACCCCCCACCCCGACACCCAGCTGTTCAACATCAGCAGCCGCCTCACCGTCAACCTCGCCAAAGACGTCGGCGTCACCTGCATCGTGGAGAACCCCAAACTCAACGAGACCCTCTCCTCCAGCTCCTGTGAGTCGACTTTAACGGCAGAAAGTCATTCAGAAACTAAGTTAGACGACAAGCAAGCAATTAAGGGTTCTAACATCAGATGTTGAGGCCCGAACATCTTGTCAATGACCAGATTATTGTCATTCACAGCCTCTTGTAATTACAGAAAGTCAAACTAAAACTGCTTGCCTTGGGCACCAGTAAACGTCTCTCAAGCCAGAAGAATTCAGGTTCAGGTTCAGGTTATTTATTTGTACCCGTAGGTAGATTTAGTTTGCAGATCAAAAGACAACGGATCCATCCTGACACGCATTCTAAAAACAACATCTCTAATAAAAGTACACACTGCTCAGGTGTCACATCTAAACACATTTAAAAAACAATTGTACAAACATTGGCATTCAAAGGTAATAAATAAATACGCGTCGGTGTGACACTGCTACCACTTATTCGATAGCTGCCAGAATTAAGATGTTTTTATACTGCTTGGTTCTACACTTTGGGACAACTAACCTCCTGAACACCATGGTGTACTTACCTGTTATTTGTTTTACTTATTGTGTTTTTATTATTAATAAGGTGTGCTTACTTTTAGATGTTTTAATATGTAAGTCTCTTTCTAAAAGCTTTCTTCCCTAAGACAGTCCTAGCACTTGGCACATTTAATAAAACCACAGCATGCGATCTCAGGCAATAAGTACTTTCAATTCGCCGAGAGATCAGGGAGCAGATATAAGATGGTAGTTTATCCAACATGGCTTTGTAAATGAAAAAGTACCAGTGACTGAGCCTCCGTACAGTTAGTGAAGGCAAACCAGCCCTTGCATACAGGGTACAGTGATGCGTAAGTGCTTTACAATTTGTCAAAAATCTCAGTGCGCTGTGATACGCAGCATCTAACTTGACCAGGCAATTGGCAGGTGCATTCATATAGACCAGATCCCCATAGTCCAGCAGGTAAAAAGGTCACAGAGACTTTTCCTGGCCTCAAGCGAGAAACAGGACTTGTTCCTGAAAAAGAAACCTAGCCTCATCCTCAGCTTTTTAAGCAGGTTATTTACATGAAATCTAAAAGTGAGACAATCATCAAGCCAGATACCCAGGTATTTGTAACAGGTAACCACTTCAAGTTGTATTCCTTGCGTACAGTAGTTACAATATCCAAAGCAGTCTCCGGTGTATTTTTAGCTTTAGCTTTAGAAAAGAGCATTACCTTGGTTTTATCCACATTTAAAAGAAGCTTAAGTTCAGAGAGCTGAGCCTGAATAATGTTAAACACAGCCTGTAATTTAACAACAGCCTCGTTAATGGAGGGACCTGCACAATACATAACGGTATCGTCCGCATAAAAATGTAAGATTGCTCCTTCGACATTTTCACCTAAACTATATAGATAGAGAATAATAAATAATAAAACTTATTGTAAGTCGCTTTGGATAAAAGCGTCAGCTAAATGCAATGTAATGTAATAGCGGACCTAAAACTGAACCTTGTGGTACTGTTAGAGTCGGTGAGGTCCTGATAATTTATTCCGGTAAATTACTCTGACCTACTAATTGACCTGACTGAAGTTACTGAGTCTATGTAAGTTTACTGCTTGGCTCAGATCCACCAACGTCAGCAAGATCTCACCTCTATTAACTCCCCGAAGAAACAGGTTCAATTAACTGCTGTTTCAATTCAGACAACTCTTTTTAATCTGTTTAAGCGATCCCGAAGGATTTTGATATCAGTAAAGAGGTGTGGTCCTACCTAAGTGTGAGTGTGGCAGGGTGCAGTCTTACCTTTGAAGCAGGAGAGGAGAGCACAGATGTCTTTTAAGTTGTCCCAGTCCAAAAGGTGGGATCAGTTTATTTGAAGAAAAATAGGTCCAAACTAATACAGGGTTTTTACCTTCTCTCTTTAACACATTATAATCATACTAAACTAAATGATGCTGTGATCATGTTCAAATATGAAACTTTAATTCACAATCTTACATTTATTACCAAAATTGTCACTTCAACTGCCCAATTCAGTTGTGATTTTTAAATCTCCCGATAGAATTTAGAGGCTTTTCCTCATAAATGACCGGTGATAATAAAAAGCACATTCAAACTTTCATTTTCACCCAATCAATTCACATAAATTTCATACCTTTTTTCCGACACAGACGGCGGGAATAACATTCAAAAACCCATTCCTATCCGCATGAATTCGGAGGAAGATTCCTCACAGGTGGCGGGACTAATATTCACAAACACATCTCCCATCAAATCATTCCACTCAGCATTCAACCAAGAAATTTGAGAGATATTTACCAAGTCTGAGAGAACCTTCCCGAGAGCTATTAACCCAGCTCTGAGGGCCAGAGCCTACCGGGAGAGAGTATACCAGGGGAACCCCCCTCTCTCTCTCGCTCCCTCCCAAAAAGAAAGTTCCTTTATGCTCAAAAAACCGGATAGAAAACCCCAAAAACACCTCCTCCATACCGAACCAATGAAAAGAACTGGGCATGGCCACTGATGTACAGGACTGGACATATTCTATTGGCTATGGCATAAGACACACGTTCCCATGTTTGTGTAAAAAAGGACATGACCAGACATATTCTATGGCTATGGCATAACCACCTTTTTGAGGCCTCAATGTGTTTCTCCTTAAGTCCAGAGCCCCCCCCTCCCTGTGTACCGCTGTGAGAGGAGAGGGAAGAAACTGCCTTCTCCCTTATCAGAGAGTAAGGCATAAATCATTATAGGCCTTACACTCAACTTAACAAACTACTTTGTTTATACTGTAAATATAGAAAAACATAACATATGAAACATTTTCATTGTGAGTTATTCAAGAATATAATTGATTATACTTGATTATAATTAACTTTTAAGCATTCAACATACGATGAAGATCTCAACAGTACACCATTAGTGATGTTTAACCACTCAGAAGACTGAACACATTGGGTAGTTCACAAACCACCCACTGCATGGCTGGACATGCCAATACTGACCAGCCTCTGCTTCAAAATGCGATGATCGACGGTATCAAAAGCTTTGGATAGGTCAACAAATAGAGCTGCACAACTCTTATTATCTATTATTATTATTATCTAAAATACTCGTAATATCATTCACCACTTTCATCGTGGCAGTGATGGTGCTGTGTTGCTTTCTGAAGCCTGTTTGATGTGTAGACAGGATGTCATGTGTACATAAAAACTCCTTTACTTGTTCACTCACTAGGCGTTCAAGAACCTTAGCCAGAACTGACAATTTAGAGATGGGTCTATAGTTGTTTAATAAGGTGGCCTCCCCTCCTTTTAGTAAAGGCAGGACATACGCTGACTTCCATACTTTTGAGATTGTGTTCGTGCTGAGGGAGAGGTTAAAAAGAGAAGTAAGAGGTGGAGCAATAAAATCTGCAGCTATCTTTAAAAAGAAAGGTTCTACGTTGTCCGGGCCAGCCGGCTTTTTAGGATCTAGCTTGGTTAAGACTTCACGAACAACATCAACAGTAAAAGGAGCAAAACTGAAAGGGTTTTCCAGACCACATTGTTCTGTGTCACCGACTGTGGTGTTCACAGAAGCAGAATTAGAAACAGAATGAAACAGGACACAAAATGCTCATTAAAACAATTTAACATGGTAGCCCTATCCGATATAGAGCCAGATGCTGTGGTAAGGCACGGAGGTAGCTCATTACGGATATCACCGGTGGATATCGATTTTATGGCCTTCCAGAATTTTCTAGGGTTGTTCAGGTTCTTTGTGGTTACTGCCAGATAATACTTAGATTTAGCACTTTTGACATGTGAAGCGAATCTATTTCTTAGCTGCCTAAAACGCAGCCATTCTACCTCTGAGCCTGATCTCCTAGCCTTTGCCCAGGCCTTGTTTCTCTCATGCAGGAGACTAGATAATTCAGCAGAAAACCAAGGATTGTCTCGTCCCTTCACTCTAAATGTACGCAGGGGTGCATGTCTATCAATGATCTCCATAAAACCAGGATAAAAATAAGACCATGCAGTCTCAACATCAGCACACAAATCAATTTTCTTTAAAACAGCTGGTAGTTATGGGTACTTTTGACTTAAAGTGGACCTATCATGCTATATTTGAATAATATATTGTAGGGCCATACCTATATAAAACATGTCTGTGAAGTTTTTTTTTCAAAATGCCAAACAGATCATGCATTTTAGCCATGCCTCATTTCGCTCTATTTGCTCTATTCCAGCCCTGTTTTTGCAAGGGCTGATTCTGTGGCAAATGAGCTGCAGCTGACCACGCCCCCCTGCAAAGGTTACCATGCTGTTACCATGTTGTTACCATGCTGTTACCATGCTGTTACCATGCTGTTACCATACCATGGCAACCTCTCATTCCCCTGATTGGTGGGGAGTTGCCCATATAGGCGGAGCTCCTCGTCACTGTCGTCAGACTATTTTCAAATCTGTATCAGTCTGTATCAGATCCGTTGTAGCCCCGTTTTTAGAGATTTGGGTACGGAGGAAAAGAGAGAGGGTTGTGTTTTCTGACACTTTGTGAGTTCCCTGACTCACCGGGGACACATAGTCATGTAAAAAAGACGTACAAAAGGTCCCCTTTTAAAGGTAGGGTAGGTAAGAATGGAGAAACCAGCTCGAGTGCGCTAGAATTTGAAAGTACGCAGCCGAAAAAAATCTGCCCCTTCCTTCCACGGATGTATAATAAGAACTGGATACAGGAGGCGGGGTCTCGTTCTTTCCTATGAGATCATTGGCGCATGAGGACAAAATGGCCCAACTTTTGAGAGAGCGAAACGTCACAAATTACCCATCATGCCTAGCTGTCAGAGCAGAAGAACCATGGATGTATAATAAGAACTGGATACAGCGTGGGAGGCGGGGTCTCGTTCTTTCCTATGAGCTGCTCATTGGCGCATGAATGCAAAATGGCCCAACTTTTGAGAGTGAAACGTCACAGATTACCATTCATGCCTGGCTTGAGCATGCGCAGTTGAGTTGCCCCTTAAACCCCGTCCCCCGAGCTCCCACTCTTGGCTCACTAGAATGAATGGAGAGAGAAAATAAATCTATATTCGGCTTTTAGTGCATTTTACAACTGTGACGACCCCTCCACACTGTGTGTGTGTGTGTGTGTGTGTGTGTGTGTGTGTGTGTGTGTGTGTGTGTGTGTGTGTGTGTGTGTGTGTGTGTGTGTGTGTGTGTGTGTGTGTGTGTGTGTGTGTGTGTGTGTGTGTGTGTGTGTGTGTGTGTGTGTGTGTGTGTGTGTGTGTGTGTGTGTGTGTGTGTGTGTGTGTGTGTGTGTGTGTGTGTGTGTGTGTGTGTGTGTGTGTAGGTTCCTTTGCCTGACGAGCTGCACCTGTTTGACGAGCTGAGCTCATAGCTGAGGACACGGCACACATCCGGGGCGCTCACGCTGGTGCGACCTGGGAGCAGCTGTGTGTGTGTCATGCTTTGTTTTTTGTTGTTCTTCTAGTTTGTGTGAACTTTTCTACATCCAGGAGCTTGTGTGGATTATTTTAATCATGCGGAGTGTCTACATATGCGTCCTTGCGGTGCTTTGGACTCTTTTCAGCTGTATGGCATGGAGACTCAGCAGCGGTGACGTGCTAAGTCACAGCCTCATCTACAGCCGCGAGCTGCTGCTGGATATAAGTTCACTGGCAGCAAGTAACCCTATTCCGCCTATTCCCCACTTCCTAAGAAGAAGTAGTACAAATGCTTTACCAGGCGGGATGTTGCCCAAAAATCGTCGGCGGAAGAGAGGAAGGAGAGGAGGCGTTCAACGCAGACTGATGACAAACGTGCTAGACAACCGACGCCGGCTCCCCCCGCTCCCAACTATCCTTCTCTCCAATGTTCAATCCCTACGCAACAAATTGGACGAATTGGAGGCTTGTGCTAAATTCAAGCGAGATTACAGGGACGCGTGTCTGCTGGCATTCACTGAGACGTGGCTGAAAGCCTCGGACAGCAACGAGGACCGACACATCAGCGGTGTTGGGTACCCTGTTCGGATGGACCGGTCGTCTGTCATAACAAACAAATCCTGCGGGGGTGGAGTATGCTTTTATATCAACAAAAGGTACTGTAATTCCTTCACAGTTCGGGAGGAAATACGTACTCCGGATCTTGAACTGTTATCCATTTCGCTTCGCCCCTTCTACTTGCCTAGAGAGTTTCCCCAGCTGTTTTTCACTATTGTTTACATTCACCCACGGGCAAACGCCTCAGCAGCCACCCAGCTGATTGAGGAAGTCACTAACAGACTGGACTCCCTCTCCCCCGATGCTCCTACTTTTATTTTAGGAGATTTTAATCACTGTCAGGTGCATAAGACCGTAAAAACATACGAGCAGTATGTCACTGTGGGTATTGTCCACAGTAGATGACCATTACATGTATGTATGATCTGTATGTGTATTTGTAAAGTGCTTTGAGAGTCATTGATAAAGCGCTATAATAAATATAAGGATTATTATTATTATTATATGTCCTACAACTTTAAATAAATCCACTATTGACTTGTTACGGCACGGTGCCTGGTGCGTTCAAGTCCCTGACCATGCCCTCTTTTGGAGCTTCATACCACACGAGCGTTCTTCTGGTGCCGATCTACAAACCCATCTGCAGGAAACAAGCGTGCACAAAAAAAACTGTGAAATGTAGGACAGAGGAAAGCATTGCCACCTTACAGGCATGTTCGGCCTGCACGGATTGGGATGTGTTTTATAGCTCATGCTCTGATCTCAATGAACTGACGTCAACTGTCTCATCCTACATATCATTTTGTGTGGAGTCTAACATTCGTTGTAAAGACATTACCGTCTTCCCTAGTAATAAGCCGTGGGTCACGAAGGAACTAAAGATAAATAGAAAGAAACGTATATTTTATACTGGAAACAGTCAGGACAAAAAAGAAATGAACAGAGAATTAAGAAATGAGATAAGAAAAGCTAAAATAGCTTATAGGGATAAGGTGGAACTCAAATACAGCAGTGGAGATCTTCGGGAAGCCTGGAGGGGAAGCAAATCAATGTCCTCCATCTCCCAGGGCAACAACAATGGCAGGGCTAGGAATACCGTTAACATTGAGGGAACAAATGAGGCAGACCTCCCCAATGCTTTTACATTTTTTTATTCTCGATTCGAGAAAAATGATTTCTCCATAAACACCTCAACCCTTAGAGAGTCTCCTATCTCAGACGTAGTCATTGAACAGGATGATGTTAGGAATCTCTTAAAACGAGTCAATAGGAAGGCCCCAGGTCCTGAGCATATCTGTGGGCGTACACTCCAGTATTGTGTCAGCGAACTCTGTGGTGTTTTCCAGCATATCTTCCAACTCTCACTTGAGAATAGCCAAATTCCTGATATGTGGAAATCCTCAACTGTAATTCCCATCCCTAAGAAGCCTCATCCTAAAGTCCTAAACGACTTCAGACCGGTGGCTTTAACGTCATTGGTATTGAACATGTTTGAACAAATGTTTAAAGGCCTTGTCATGTCAGTAGGTGAACTTGATCCACTCCAATGTGCGCATCAGGCAGGGAGAGGCGTAGAGCAGGCAAAGCTTCTTACACTGCACACCCTCCACAAACACCTTGAAAAGCCACAAGCCCACGCCAGGCTTTTGTTTGCTGACTTTTCTTCAGCATTGAAATGCAGCCGCATCTCCTGGTGGAGAGCCTATCATGTCATTTTAAACTGCCCGATCAACTTGTTTTATGGATTTTAAACTTTCTAACTAATAGAGAGGTGTCTGTCAATGGACGCCTCTCTGACTCTGTCGTCACTTCCACGGGCTCGCCTCAAGGATGCGTTCTTTCGCCCCTACTTTTTATAATGTACACTGATAAATACAGGAGCATGCAAGACAACAGCTACCTGGTTAAATTCTCTGACGATACCGCCCTCTTGTCCCTCCTTAGCGGCTCAGAATCAGGCCACGAGTGTGCTCTTACCGATTTTATTTCCTGGTGTGACGATACAGTTTTCTGGATTTAAATGTCTCTAAAACCCAGGAATCGATCATTGATTTTGGACGTCACAAGGATGTTCCTAAGGAATGCATCGTACACAATGACAAGGTAGAAATGGTCACATCATACAAATACTTGGGCACCATTTTCGATGACCACCTCAAATTCGATGTGAATACTGACGGTACGTCCACACAGCAGCTTTAGACGAATCTTCCACCGCTTCCAACGCTTCTCTGCCCGTTGACTTTGAATGGGGATGACGTCACTTTGCCTCGCTTTTCGCCGAACTGCATTGTGGGGGAGCGAAGCGAAGATTTCCAGGATTTTCAGGATTCAAAAGTTGAGCAATGTTCAACTTTTGAAGCTGAGCTGGAAGCGTCAGCCAATCAAACACGTTTATGCAAATCTGACAGTACAAGCGCTAGCCAATCAAACCACGTGTTTCCTCATATTCCAAACGAGAAATTACGGTAGCAAATCACCCGGTTCTTTACGACCAGACTATTTAACGGGATACAAACCGGAGGAACCAGGCATGGAGGGAGGTGGCAGAGACAGTGGGGGAAACTGGTAGGTTTTCGCCTGTTTGGGGAGTTTATATATATATATATATTGCTCGCATAAAATCCCCGGGGTTTTTTGCTTTGTATGTCGGGGGCGCGAGATTCATGTGATTGGTTGTTGGTCGCATTGCTCGAATAAAATCCCCAAGCTGTCAGACACGCCCAGCTCCAAGATTTTCAAGATTTTTGAAAAGCTGCAGTGTGGACGTACCATGAGTGTATTGTGAAGCGGGGTCAACAGAGAATGCACCTTCTTCGCAAACTGAACTCTTTCTCTGTCAGGCCTTTCAGTCTTTGTCGTTTTTACCAAGCATTCATTGAGAGCCTTATTTTCTTTTATCCGCTGGTTCCATAGCCTCACACTGAACGACAGGAACAGCCTGAACAGCATTGTTAAAACCTGCTCCAAGATCATCGGCGTGAAACAGAGAGACTTCAATTCCTTCTGGAACCAACAGATTGTGCGGAAAGCAGAGAGCGTTCTGAACTCTCCAGGTCGTGTACTTTCACATGAATCCCGTCTGTTGCCATCAGGGCGAAGATATGCTCTGCCTGCTCAAAGGACTAATCGCTTTTCTAAATCATTTATCCCTTCTGCTCTCAAACTTTTAAATTCTTGAAAAGGCTTTTAACTTGATTATTTATTTATTTTTCTGATGCTATGAACTATTTATAGTGTAAATTAGAATGATCCACATCTGTGCTCCCGGGTGTATCTGTGTGTGTTCTTCCTGTATGTTCCTGCCTGTGTCCATGACATAAGCTGCTGCTCATAACCAATTGCCCCTCGCAGGATTAATAAAGCTGTTGATTGATAAATACTCTATATATTCTTACCTCTCGTCTCGCCTCCCTGCCTTATGTTACAGCCCACAAGCCGGGTTGTGAGATTCGAGGTCAGCCACATGGTGATTCGGAAATCTGTCATTACAGCAGGGAGAGAGGGCACTGAAGGCCGACTGTCCAAAAGCTAAGGCTAAGAGGGGGAACTGTGTCGGCCAGGTTAACTCTGCTGCTTGTGCGGTATCTGTGGTACCCTTACCGGTCATCTCTCCCCGTCAGCAGATTAATGAGGGTGGAAGGACCCAGTGTTTTCTGCATTTGTGTCAACCGGATACGCGTCATTGGTGGGAAGTGACATCAGCGTGCCGGTAAAGATTTTGAGAGACACTGCATCGTATGACTCATACATTCTGAGCTCTGTGTTACCGTTTTCGGACAAATCTGGAACTGGGGATTTTGTCCGGATGCGAGGTATGGGAATGACTGTTGTGCCTGTTCCTCTGCATTCTGTGGTGCTTTGCTCAGGTCTGGTGCAGGGTGAGGTCGCCATGGGGGTCCGTCCTGTAATGCCGATTGGTGGTGTGGATGTTATCCTGGGGCCTGGCTGGCAGCTGTGTGTGGGCTGAGGGTCCACCGCCTACCACGCAGTCATCTTCACCCATTGTGATAAGGCAGAGGAGAATGTTAAGTGCTCTCCTGCAGTGTTTGTGACCCGGGCTGTGAGCCGTGCACAGGGGGAGTCTGAGCAGGGGGAAGAGGGCAGTGCGAGAGATTGTGGTTATTCCTGACTGGTTGTTGTCGGTATCCCGCAGTGAGTTGGCGATGGAGCAGAGAGCGGATGTCTCCCTCAGTCCGTTTTTTTAGGCGGTTCTCTCCACCGGGGATGGAAATGGTGTCACCAGGGGTTGTCAGCTGCAAGGGGGATTGCTGGTCAGAAAGTGGTGGTCACGTGGGAAAGGCTATTGGTGGGCCAGAGTATCAGATTGTGGTTCCTGTCAGGTTTCGCGGGGAGGTTCTCAGAAAAGCGCATGGGCAGACGGGACATCTGGGTGTCCGTAAAACATGTGGTTACCTGTTGCGGTATTTCTTTTGGCCTGGGTTGAGGAGAGATGTGTCTCGGCATGTTAGATCATGTCACGCGTGTCGGACGGGTGGGCCTGTTCGGCAGCGACCTGGGGGCCAGGTCTTGGGTTTGTTGCCGAAGGCTAGGTTGCGGTTTCTGGAGGGACATTCCGGGTTCTTCCAGGTGCTGGGTCAGGGGACTGACTGAGTGGTTTTCTGTCCACGCCAAATATCGGAAAAGAGCTCCTAGCTATTTAGGTAGTTAACGGTGTTCCAGTGGAACTCCTTTCTTATGGGGGGAGTGTGACGACCCCTCCACACCATGTGGGGTGCCGTCTGGTTGTGTTTATGTTTGCAGGTTCCTTTGCCTGACGAGCTGCACCTGTTTGACGAGCTGCATAAGCCTTGATGAGCTACACCTGGCCGGAAGCCTTAAAAAGAGCCCAGCCGGATACGTCGGTCTCACTCCTCTGGGCACTTTTCTCTGCGCCAGTTTCGGGGACTTGTTGCTGGTGTCCATTTAGTGTTGTGTTTAAACAAATAAACTATATATTCTTACCTCTCGTCTCGCCTCCCTGCTTTATGTCACAGCCCACGAGTCGGGTTGTAACACAACTTTAAGGACTTAATGATTCTAATAAGGGCTATACAATAGTTCATAATGGGTAGTTTATTTAGTTTAAAAAAAATTATCCGCTGATTTACAGACGTCTCTTTCCCGATGTTAGTCAATGGGAAAAAGTTGTTTTGGTCCGGGTGACGTCACGGGCTGATACGGAAGTTGTAGTACCGCCATTTGGACACAGCGAATATTTTCATCAGAGTCCGGCGCACTTCCTGGGGGCTTGCTTCTTTCAGACTTCCTTACTGAGACCCTCCTCCAACACACACAAACGCGCATGACCAATGAGGGCACAAGATAAGTTTGTGCACGAGATGGAAGGCTAACAGGCAGGTAGGCCATCCAGTTATTTTAGCTGGCTAAAATAATTAGTCGTACTTTTTACAGCGCCACGGCTTCCACAGATGACATTTTTTTATGTATTTATTGTCCAAGCATTTAATGTATTCATTGCTATCGGGATGTTAAGAGCATTCCATGGAATATAACAAAAAGTGTTTCTGAAGTGAATTACCTACCCCACCTTTAAGTACATTTTCAAGCCCATATTTCTTTACTTTTACTTGAGTAAAGAAGTTTAGTCAGTACTTCTACTTTTACCAGACTATTTGTATCTGTGTTCTACTTAAGTAAAGGATCTGTGTACTTTTGCCCTCTGTGTGTTTTCAGACTCGATGAATCGCAGCACGGTGCACAGCCGGGCCTCGGAGGCGATGTGGATCTTCAGCACTGCGCTGTGTGTGGTGGTCGGGGTGTTGGTGCTGACGGGGGTCGCCTACCAGATCCACCTGGACCGCGTCCACATGAGGAAGAAGCACGACTTCCAGAAGCTGCAGTCCAGAGGTAGACCTGTTTCTGCTGCTTTCACTGATCACATATGGAAAATCCCAGTTTCTCGGATAGATAGATGGATGGATGGATGGATTGGATGGATGGATGGATAGATAGATAGATGGATAGATAGATAGATAGATGGATGGATGGATAGATAGATAAATGGATAGATGGATAGATAGATAGATAAATGGATAGATAGATAGATGGATAGATAGATGGATAGATGGATAGATAGATGGATAGATAGATAGGTGGATAGATGGATAGATAGATAGATAAATGGATGGATGGATAGATAGATAAATGGATAGATGGATAGATAGATAGATAAATGGATAGATAGATAGATAGATGGATAGATAGATAGATGGATAGATAGATGGATAGATGGATAGATAGATGGATAGATAGATAGATAGATAGATAGATAGATGGATGGATGGATAGATGGATAGATAGATGGATAGATAGATATATAGATAGATGGATGGATGGATAGATAGATAAATGGATAGATGGATAGATAGATAGATAAATGGATAGATAGATAGATGGATAGATAGATGGATAGATGGATGGATAGATAGATAGATGGATAGATGGATGGATAGATGGATAGATAGATGGATGGATAGATAGATAGATAGATGGATGGATGGATAGATGGATAGATAGATATATAGATAGATGGATGGATGGATAGATAGATAAATGGATAGATGGATAGATAGATAGATAAATGGATAGATAGATAGATGGATAGATAGATGGATAGATAGATGGATAGATAGATGGATAGATAGATGGATAGATAGATAGATAGATAGATAGATAGATAGATAGATAAATGGATGGATAGTGGATAGATAGATACATGGATAGATAGATAGATAGATGGATAGATAAATGGATAGATGGATAGATGGATAGATAGATAGATAGATGGATAGATAGATAGATAAATGGATAGATGGATAGATAGATAGATAAATGGATGGATAGATGGATAGATGGATGGATGGATAGATAGATGGATAGATAGATAGATAAATGGATGGATGGATAGATGGATAGATAAATGGATAGATGGATAGATGGATGGATAGATGGATAGATGGATGGATGGATAGATAGATGGATAGATAGATAGATACATGGATGGATGGATAGATGGATAGATAAATGGATCGATGGATAGATGGATGGATAGATAGATAGATGGATGGATGGATAGATAGATAGATGGATAGATAGATAGATGGATAGATGGATAGATAGATAGATAAATGGATGGATGGATAGATAAATGGATAGATGGATAGATGGATAGATGGATAGATGGATAGATGGATAGATAGATGGATGGATGGATGGATAGATGGATGGATGGATAGATAGATGGATGGATAGATAGATGGATAGATAGGTACTTTATTGATCCCAATTTGGGAAATGTTTGCATTGCAGCAATGTACATAAGAGAAATTAAGACACTAGAAATAAACAATCCAAAATATTTCTGAAATAGAAATAAAATAGCATAAAACAGAGGCCAAGGTTATATCTCCAAATGTCCAAAGATATTCACTTTAATATGTTAAACAAAACAGAGAAGAAGTAGAAAGTCTCAATTTGTTAGAGGCTGAAACAGCATTTAAAGACTTTAATGCAAGAAAAATTCATTCAAACACTAATTGATTGTCAAAATATTTGTTTTCAGAAATGTCAAACCAGTTTCAGAATTCTGACTTTTTCTCAGACAGGATTAAAATATATTCACTTTTGGTCAGATCTCAAAGTGTGTGTGTCGTAAACGTAAATAAATTAAAGTGAAATGCCCTCAAAGGATGTATAAAATGTCAGAAAAATATTTGATAAATGTCCAGAATATAAGTGAAAAGTGAATTTATGCAAGGCAGACTTTTTATTTGTGTATGAAAGTATTTCACTTCACCAAAAGACAGCATTGAAAGACAGCTCTGCAGGAAAAATATATTTAAATATTATTCGATATTATTTTGAAAAGTAAACTCAGTGAAGCACCTTTAAAAAATCTGTAAAAGTTCTAGTCATTTTTTCTGATGAAAGCACAACAAATATATGTGAAATGTTTTCAAAGTTTATGAAAAAGCCAGAAAAATTGGATGTAAATGTCAAGAATGTTATAAAATAGTTAATAAATGCTATTTTGAGGTCTGCGCTCACAAGGCGGATTTATTTGTTATTTATTTCCGCGACGCTCAATCTTCACATTTACAAGGCTGGAAAAAGTACTTTAAGAATTTCTTGCTAGAATTTTTATTTTTTTTATCAATTATCAAAATAGTTGGACTTCAGGCTTTTTCCTTCGGGCCGGAGGTCAGTTGTCCCAAAGAGTAGAACGAAACAGTTTTATCCCAGCAGCCATTGCACAAATTAACACATCATAGGAGTGTCTCACAGATGCCTATTTTTATTGATTTAATTATGAATTTTGAATGTCCATGTTTGTACTAGTGTTTTCCTTCTTAAAATGTTTTAGAAATATTTTTGAGATTTGGTTGAGCAGGGTATACTTGTACTTTTTACTAGTCCTTTTATTAGAGATGTGTCCGTTGTTTGTTTTTACTGTCCCTCGTCTTTTTCTCTGCAAACAAAATCTACCTACAGTACGGGTACAAATAAATAACCTGAACCTGAACTTTTTATTCGTCACATTTGACTTTGTCAGGGAAATGAAATAATGAGATCAATATTTCAGATATATCTCAAACATCTACGTTTCCAAAATAAAAATCTAAACGGTGATCGCTGCTTCAGTCAGAGAAAGGTTTTATTTTAAATATGAAGATGTGATATCTCTGGAGGGATGTGTGTATTTATTGGTTTTAATGTGTTTTTTGTCAGGATATAAAAGAAGAAGTCCGGACGAAGAGGAGGAGGAGGAGGAGAAGGAGCCGATGAAGCCGGAGAAAAAGGAGAGCGAGGTTTAAGGAGCCGTTCACTGACACCACTGATGTGTAATATGTATTTGATACCCTGGTTCACCTTTTCAATGTTAATACATCTGGTAGGTTGTTAAAAATGAAGCTATGAAAACAGTCTTCATTAGAAAACACTGTCTGTTACAAGCTTTATTAAGAGGCTCCATTTATTCGTATCTTTTTTTTTTATGAGATTGTTGTTTTTTCTGGTACATTTTTACATGTTTTTTGTTGTCTTTGACAAAATGTTTTTCTTAACTTTTAATATTTGTTTCTCCCTGTTTTAATGTCTGTGTGTGTGTGTGTGTGTGTGTGTGTGTGTGTGTGTGTGTGTGTGTGTGTGTGTGTGTGTGTGTGTGTGTGTGTGTGTGTGTGTGTGTGTGTGTGTGTGTGTGTGTGTGTGTGTGTGTGTGTGTGTGTGTGTGTGTGTGTGTGTGTGTGTGTGTGTGTGTGTGTGTGTGTGTGTGTGTGTGTGTGTGTAAAATAAAAGGACAATACAACTTTTTGTTTTTTAGATTTATTTTACTGCATGAGTATATTTTCTTTTTACATTTGAAATATCTAGTGTGGAAATCAATACATCATTTCATCTGCAAACAAGGGATTAATTTACAATGAAATTAATGAAATGTTGCAGATTGTCACATTAAAAAAGCTATAAAATGAAAATGTTCACTTTTACAATATATATACCCCAGCCATCACACTGAATAATCACATCTTAAGAACAGAGCTCCTCTCTCTGATCTGCATCTCTAGTTCAACAGCGAGATGTTAGATTTGCAGCAGTGTTTGTGTCTCCGTCTCTTCGATCAGCTGTTTCCTCGCTGCACAGAGGTCACTGAGTAGAGGTCGTTTCGACGCTGAGCCGTGATCGGGATCTGCTGCCTGACGTCGGCTAAATACTGCAGATCTGAGATCAGAAGATAGAATCAGTGACTCGCTTTTTCATAACACCCAAAATAAAGAGCAGGCAACAGTGTTGGAGGTTGTGTGGGAACATGGAGGCGGACCACTCACACATCTCCTGGAACTGTACAAGATAAGGTCATATTGGGAGAAGGTTAATGCAGTTGTCAACATTATAATGGGTTAAGGAATCCCAAATACCTGCCCGGTGATGTATCTTGGGAACATTAAGGATGTTGTGATGGGAGGCGATCTATATTTGATTAAGGTTTTACTTTCAGCGAGTAAGAAAGCTATAACTAGGAATTGGCTTAATGTGAACGCTCCGACTCAGGAGCAGTGGCTGGAAATTGTTCAAGATATTTTTGTAATGGAAAAGTTGACATGTTTTGAGAATCCAAGAGAATGCATTCAATAGGAAATGGGAAAAGTGGAATATTTACATGGTTGACACCAATGAGTAAGTGAATGACTAATTCAATCCTGTCCAGCAGGGGTCGGCAACCCCTGGCACGCGGCACCGTAACCAGTGGCACACCTGGAATAAGTGTGCAAAATATTTAAATTGTATTTTCGGGTATTTTCGGATATTTTCTCTCTCTCTCTCTCTCTCTGAGTGTGTGAGGAGTTCGGTGGTGGTGAGCTGAGAGCGTGGTGAGGTTTGATGGTAACTTTTCGAAAAAGTTTTCACTTTTTTCTTCTTCTACTTTGTTCATTGTATGATTGTTTATTGGTCTTGTTTGTTGTGAGTGTAGTTAGTTTTTTCTTCCGTGAGAGAAGCGTGTTTCTCTGCAGGGATGGCTTCCTGTGAGATGCCGTCCCTGCGACACGGGGTGAGGGTGATCCCTCAGGAGAACAGTACGGTGGAGAGTGTGCTGCTGGCGGTGGGGGAGCAGGTGGGACACGGAAACATCTCCTACGCATCCCGCATGAATAAAGCTGTGGTAGTTTTGTAAAGAAGCAGGAGTTGGTAAGCCAGTTAATTGAAAGTGGCTTAAACATAAATGATGAGTTCATACAAGTGTCCCCACTGGCAGTGCCTTCTACCCGGATTACCATATCGGGAGTCCCTCCATTTATTCCTAATGAAACGCTGGAGAAAGAGCTTAAACGCTACGGGAGAATGGCGAGTGGCTTCCGCACGGTGAGTCTGGGCTGTAAGGACACCAAGCTGAAGCACGTGCAGTCTCTGCGGAGACAGGTGTTTATGTTTTTGGACAGCACATCGCAAACACTGGATGTGTCTTTCCGTATTAAATATGAGGAAGGTTTCTACATGGTGTATGCGAGTGCTGGCAGTGTCAAGTGTTTTGGTTGTGGTGATGTGGGGCACAAGAAGATCGCTTGTCCGCAGAGACTGATAGCAGCACTTATATTGGAAGGAAACATTGTGAATGAGAGTGGAGAGGGAACCAGCGGAGTTGCTAGGCCTGTGAGCGGAGCTACCGGAGCTACTGGAGCTACCGGAGCTACGGCCCCTGTTTCCGGGGCTGACGTACTCGTGTCTACAGCCGCCGGGGCCGCCGTGCCCGTGCTTGGCGCAGTCGTGTGTGCGGCTGCAGTGCCGGGGGCCGCGGTGCCCGCTCCTGCTACACCCGTGCCCGCTCCCGCTGTACCCACACCTGGTGCAGCCGTGCTTGGGGCCGTCGTGCCCGCACTCGCTGTGCCCAGTGTAGCCGTGCCTGTGCCTGTGTTGCCCGAAGCAGTGGTGCCAGGCGGGTTTATGTTTGGTCCCATGATGGCGGGTAAAGCCGCAGTTTCTGTGGGTGTTAAGCCGTTGTTTGCAGGGTTTAATATAAAAACATTTGTGGAGGCTGAAGCTCAGGTAAGGGCTGGATGTAAAGAGGGTGTGATGGAGTGCTCAGAGCAGGAGCTTCAGGTGGTCTCTGGGAAACAAGCTCAGCTGTCACAAAAACTGGAAAATGAGGCAGAGCAGGGGGGCAAATCAGCTGGTTATGATGGAGCAGATATGGAGTGTGACTCTGAATCGGATAGTGTCTCCGTGTCTGACAGTGTTTCTCAGAGTGGGGATCTCTACTCTTTTGAACAGATCCAGGAGTTTCTGGATGAAACTTTCGGGAAATCAGTAAATGTAAAAAATTATTTCCCAGATGTTGAAAAGTTTGTTAAGTCAGCCAAGACAATTCAGAGGGTTGTTGGGCTAGACTTACTTGATGAAAAAAAACGGTATCGCCTCAAGAAACACATCACTAGACTGAGGAAAGCTTTAAACAAAGGGACCGAAGTGCCTAAAAAAAGGAGTCGTAAATAATTGAATATGATCATACAGCACCGGGTGTTTCCTCCTTACTGTCTGTTCCTATCTTTTTTCTTAATGGCCTGTCTCTCTTCTCCTCACATTCAGGGTCTAAGGGTAGCCTCATTAAATATGAATGGGGGCAGAGACGCTCAAAAGAGAGCCTTAGTAACGGAAGTTATCCAACAGAAAAAGCTAGATGTAGTATTTCTACAAGAAACTCACAGTGACAGCAGAAATGAAACTGACTGGGGTCTCTGGTGGGGGGGGGGGGGGGCCGCACGTCCTTAGCCATGGGACAAATTTGAGTGCAGGAGTAGCGATTCTATTTTCACCGCTTTTAAATATAAAAATAATATCCAGCACAGAGGTAGTGAAGGGTAGAGTCATTCTAGTGAGAGCTGGAATAGATGATTTTCTGATTAGCTTTATTAATGTGTATGCACCAAACCAAGGCTCTGAGCGTGAAGAGGTCTTTAAAGTATTGGAAGAGAAAATAAGTGATATTGGTCAAGGGGAGTTTATTGTTTTGGGTGGAGACTGGAATTGTTGCACTGACTTCACTTTGGATAGGACTGGAGCTGAGCGACATCTTCAGTCTTCCTCTGTATTGTCCCATGTTGTGAAGAAAAGTGATGTGGTGGATGTGTGGAGGATGATGCATCCTACATGCAGGCAACACACATGGGTCAAAATATCAGATGGTAGAGTTAGTGCAGCCAGATTGGACAGGTTTTATTTACCCAAGGCCTTTTCTGCTAGGGTTTCAAACTGTCAGATCATCCCTGTTGCTTTTACAGACCATCATTTAGTCTTGATGGAGCTGATTTTATCTTCCAATGGAAAACCCAGGTCTTTTTGGCATTTCAATAATAGGTTACTACATGATTTGAATTTCTGTGAACAATTTAAAATGTTTTGGGCTTACTGGAGATCTAGGAAAGATAGTTTTTCTTCCCTTACTCAGTGGTGGGAGGTAGGAAAAGCCCAAATTAGGGTTTTTGGTCAACAATACACCTCCTATTCAACAGCCAACATTAAGAGAGTAGTGGAGAATTTAGAAAAATACATAATAGATTTGGAAAGTCTCTCACAAGCTGATCCACAGAAGAATGCCAGTTTAAAAGGAAAAAGACAGGAGCTTAACTCCTTCATGCAAGAAAGAGCCAAAGGAGCTTTAGTCCGAGCCCGTTTCACCAAACTCCAGGACATAGACGCACCCACTGCCTTCTTTTTCAGTTTGGAAAAATCAGTGGTAAAGAGAAAACAGATGTTGTGTCTGCGGCTTCCTGAGGGAAAGGTGACCACGGAGCCGGCTGAGATGAGGAAGCATGCAGTGGATTTCTACACGGATTTGTTCAAGGCTGATGGATGTGATGTGGATTCTGCTGCAGAGCTTCTGCAGGGACTTCCTCAGCTGAGCTCAGAGGAACAGAACACGCTCAGCTCTGAACTGACTTTTGATGAACTAACTGCCGCTGTGTCTCAGATGGCGTCAGGAAAGGCTCCTGGAATAGATGGATTATCATCAGACTTTTTTAAGCATTTTTGGAGTCTTATGGGACAGGACATTTTGGATGTTTTTAAAGAATGTTTTGAAGAAGGGATACTCCCAGCTTCCTCCAGGCGTGCAGTTCTCTCTCTGCTTCCTAAAAAGGGAGACTTGACCTCTTTAAAAAACTGGAGACCAGTGGCTCTTTTATGTACGGACTACAAAATCCTCTCAAAGGTTTTAGCAAACAGATTAAAACTTTTTATTGGTCAACTGATTGTTGTGGATCAATCATACTGTGTGCCAGATAGGTCGATGCTTGATAGTTTGTTTTTAATGAGGGATGTGTTTGACATATGTAAATTGTATGATATCAATGCTGGCATCATATCAATTGACCAAGAGAAGGCTTTTGATCGTGTAGATCACAAGTTTCTCTTTACAACACTGCAGGCTTTTGGTGTTGGGGAGGGGTTCCTGTCGTGGGTAAGGATTCTGTACCATGAAGCTTTTTGTGTAATAAAAGTGGGAGGAGGGTTGAGTGTCCCTGTGCCGGTTGGGAGGGGGATCAGGCAAGGCTGTCCTATCTCAGGTCAGCTTTACAGTATTGCCATTGAGCCTCTTCTCTGCAGGTTGAGGAGCCGACTGAGGGGTCTCTGTTTACCAGAGATGTCTCACAGCCCTCCTGTTGTTGTGTCAGCATATGCAGATGATATAAATATCATTATCCAGGGTCACACGGATGTACAGGAACTGAAGGAAAGCCTTGCCCTTTATGAAAAAGCATCTTCAGCCAAGGTCAACTGGGGAAAGAGCGAGGCTGTTTTAGTGGGCCAGTGGAGAGTAGGGGACATTCCTAGTCTTCCTGGAGGCATCAGGTGGGGTAGACGAGGGATTCAAGTCCTAGGTGTGCAGTTAGGGACTGAGGAGTTTAAAAAACAGAACTGGGAGGGAGTGCTGGACAAGGTGGAAGCTAAGTTGTCTAAATGGAGATGGTTGCTACCTCAGCTGTCATACAGGGGAAGAGCTCTGGTTGTGAATAATCTCGTTGCCTCTTCTCTTTGGCACAAGCTCATAGTGTTGGCACCACCACCAGGGCTGGTGAAGGAACTACAGCGGTGCCTTGTAAACTTTTTCTGGTCTGGACAACACTGGCTGAAGGCTTCGGTCCTGTATCTCCCTGTGGCAGAGGGAGGGCAAGGGCTCATAGACATTCAGTCCAGAACAGCAGCTTTTAGACTGCAGACTGCTCAGAGACTGCTGTACGGCAGCGGGCAGCGCTGGGTGGATCCTGCTCGGCTGCTCCTCAGGAAGGCTGGAAGGCTTGGGATGGATAAACACCTTTTCCTAATCAGGACGACTGAAGCTGACCTGACGGGACTTACATCCTTCTACAGATCCGTTCTTAACGCCTGGCAGACACTAAAGGTCACACGGACCCCGGACCAGAGACCGGGAATGTGGGTGTTCGAGGAGCCACTCCAAAAGAATGACCTCTTCCCAACTGCAACCTTTTCATCTGCAGCTTTGGGAACAAAGTTTGTTGAGGCTGGCATCACCAAGCTGGGTCATCTGAAAAGAACATCGGTTGAAACTCTTTGTCACACCATAAACATCAGGTCTTCCAGAGTGATACAGAAGATCGTTGAAGACATCATGCAGTCCCTGTCGGCGCCAGAGAGGGCATTCATTGAGGATCCTGCTAGATTGGACACTTGGAAGGAGGAGAATGACTATGGTTTTCCCTCACTCACCGTCAGTGCTGCTGTCGGAGAGTGGCAAGAGGAGCGTGGAAAACTTCTCTCGCTAAAAACACCAATTCTGGGCAGTTTCAGTTCCTGTGGGAAAAAGCAGCTGTACCAGTGCTGTGTCAAGACGCTTCACATCCGTCTTCTGGCTGAGGTCAAGGAGTCGAGGTGGAACGAGTTTTTCCCTTCAGGCTTTACCCCTAAAGGCAGGTGGAGGGTCCTGTATAAGCGTCCTGTTGAAAAACGGATGGCTGACCTCCAGTGGAGGATTATACATGGAGCTTTAGCTACAAACAGACACCGAGCTCACCTTGATCCAAGTGCTGGGGACGAGTGCCCGTTTTGCCAGCAGAGTGAAACAGTTGAGCACCTGGTAGTTTCTTGCACGCGGCTGGCAGGCTTATTTGGGCTACTGAAAGGATGGGTGGAAGGGTTAGGGGAGGTGTTTTCACTTCCACTATTTGTATATGGGCCTAGATATGTGGCAACAAAAGGAGTAACTCTCACTCTGATTAATGCTATCTTTGCAACTGCTAAACTAGCAATTTGGAGGACCAGGAAGAACCAGATGCTAGGGCAAGGCTGGACAGATGTTGTTCAGAGTGTGAAGGGTTTGGTGGCTGCTCGGCTAAAAGTCGAACATGCTTTTTACAGTGTGACCAACAACCTGCCTGCTTTCAGGACTCTTTGGGGGGTCAATCATGTGCTATGTACGACAAGGGAAGATGGTACGCTGGAGCTGAATTTATCAAATTAAAAAAAAAAAGAGAAAAAAAAAAAAAGTGGCTTTGATATGAATATTTTAAAAAAAAAAAGTCATGAATGTGATGATTTTGTAAGTTTTTAATTTAAAATGACTTAAATAAAGGTTTTATTAAAAGTAAAAAAAAGTCTCTCTCTCTCTCTCTCTCATATTGAAGGTCTTCAGACAACTTGTGCTTTATTTTACAACTGATTTGTGTGCATTATGTTTTGTTGTTCTGTTATTATTGTTGTGAAAACTCAATAAAAGCATAAGTGTAAAAAAAAGACGGAAAAAGATAGAATCAGGACAACTTTTAACGAATTTAAGAAAAAAGACACCTGGGCGATCTAATGCAATCCAATACAACGGCCCTGCATTAAAGAGGCCCTATTCTGCTTTTTGGGGTTTTAGTGCATGTCAATTGTCTGCTATGGCTAAGACGAATCATTTTCAAATATCACGCATCTGTTGATCTTCCACTCACCAATGTCTGCGTAAATGACTTCCTCCTCTGTCCCGGCCTTTGAGATCACTTCTCCCCTGAAAAGACAAATTATAACAATCACAAGTCTGCAAAAATGTATCACAAAAAACAAAAGCTTACGAGTAGTTTCACATTAGTATACTATTTCATATATCTAATCCACCACTTTTCTTTTAAAATATTCTGCAGCCCTTTCATTCACACAGCTGTTCAGAGGGTGTCTGTTTCTGTACCATGGGTTAACGACAGTGCTGTGTCCCCAGGCCACGTATGAAGAGGATTCGTCTCGAGCAGGAGACGCTGTGGCCACGTACAGCTGGTTATCCACCGCCCTGCAGGGCAAACAAAGAGAACTCTTAGGTCATAAGGCTCTAAACTTAAAATGCGCCATTCAAAAATAGTATTAAAGTTAATTATCATCACATCATTTACATGCAATCATGGTGACGCTTCTAATGCAGGACATATTGCACGTATTAATTATGAAAGGATCCAACCCGGGCTCAGACTTATAGGAAACAACTATTGGAGGGTTTCCTTTTTTCTGGTTCTCTTCCTAATCTCACTCTCTATCGAATGTTATGTAGCCATGTCTGAAGTTTGGAGTCTTTACAGTCTCATGATCCCCTCCGATGAATATTAACCTGGCTCTCTGCAGCAGCTCCCAGTGAGCCGGACCCGTGGTCATGTTGAAAGCTCCGGGATACACCAGCAGCTGGCAGCCTGAGGACACAAACAACCCATATTAACATTAAAGGGGCCTATTATACTGTTTTTCATCAATATATCACAGCTCTCAGATATATACGGAACATGTCTCTGATTGGCTCCAAACACCAAACAGATCATTGCAGCATTACCCATAATCCCCTCTGTTTCAGCCCTGTTTCCAAAGTGCTGATTCTCTGTCTGTTACTTTAGATGAAGATAAGGAGCCCCTCCCCACGCCCCTCTGAGAGACATTTGGTTACAAAGAACTCAATGGAGCTCTAGAGGAGATTCAGGTGATAAGGTGGGGGGGGGGGTTACCTTGGTTGCTGATTGGCTAATGGTTACACAAGAATCGTGATGACATCATAAAGTGGCCAAAATCTGATCAGCTCATTTTCAGACAGGTTTTTATAGAAATGGATCAAAAAGAGAGAGAATCTTTGTTCCTGAAACTTTCAGAGTCTCTTTCCACAGAGGGGACACATGTTGATGTAGAAGAGACATGAAGAAGAGGGGACACATGTTGATGTAGAAGAGACATGAAGAAGAGGGGACACATGTTGATGTAGAAGAGACATGGAGAAGAGGGGACACATGTTGATGTAGAAGAGACATGAAGAAGAGGGGACACATGTTGATGTAGAAGAGACATGGAGAAGAGGGGACACATGTTGATGTAGAAGAGACATGAAGAAGAGGGGACACATGTTGATGTAGAAGAGACATGGAGAAGAGGGGACACATGTTGATGTAGAAGAGACATGAGGAAGAGGGGACACATGTTGATGTAGAAGAGACATGAAGAAGAGGGGACACATGTTGATGTAGAGAGACATGAAGAAGAGGGGACACATGTTGATGTAGAAGAGACATGAAGAATAGGGGACACATGTTGATGTAGAAGAGACATGAAGAATAGGGGACACATGTTGATGTAGAAGAGACATGGAGAAGAGGGGACACATGTTGATGTAGAAGAGACATGAGGAAGAGGGGACACATGTTGATGTAGAAGAGACATGAAGAAGAGGGGACACATGTTGATGTAGAAGAGACATGAAGAAGAGGGGACACATGTTGATGTAGAAGAGACATGGAGAAGAGGGGACACATGTTGATGTAGAAGAGACATGAGGAAGAGGGGACACATGTTGATGTAGAAGAGACATGAAGAAGAGGGGACACATGTTGATGTAGAAGAGACATGAAGAAGAGGGGACACATGTTGATGTAGAAGAGACATGAAGAAGAGGGGACACATGTTGATGTAGAAGAGACATGGAGAAGAGGGGACACATGTTGATGTAGAAGAGACATGAAGAAGAGGGGACACATGTTGATGTAGAATAGACATGAGGAAGAGGGGACACATGTTGATGTAGAAGAGACATGAAGAAGAGGGGACACATGTTGATGTAGAAGAGACATGGAGAAGAGGGGACACATGTTGATGTAGAAGAGACATGGAGAAGAGGGGACACATGTTGATGTAGAAGAGACATGAAGAAGAGGGGACACATGTTGATGTAGAAGAGACATGAGGAAGAGGGGACACATGTTGATGTAGAAGAGACATGAGGAAGAGGGGACACATGTTGATGTAGAAGAGACATGAAGAAGAGGGGACACATGTTGATGTAGAAGAGACATGAGGAAGAGGGGACACATGTTGATGTAGAAGAGACATGAGGAAGAGGGGACACATGTTGATGTAGAAGAGACATGAAGAAGAGGGGACACATGTTGATGTAGAAGAGACATGAAGAAGAGGGGACACATGTTGATGTAGAAGAGACATGAAGAAGAGGGGACACATGTTGATGTGGAAGAGACATGAGGAAGAGGGGACACATGTTGATGTAGAAGAGACATGAGGAAGAGGGGACACATGTTGATGTAGAAGAGACATGAGGAAGAGGGGACACATGTTGATGTAGAAGAGACATGAGGAAGAGGGGACACATGTTGATGTAGAAGAGACATGAAGAAGAGGGGACACATGTTGATGTAGAAGAGACATGAAGAAGAGGGGACACATGTTGATGTGGAAGAGACATGGAGAAGAGGGGACACATGTTGATGTAGAAGAGACATGAAGAAGAGGGGACACATGTTGATGTAGAAGAGACATGGAGAAGAGGGGACACATGCTGATGTAGAAGAGACATGAGGAAGAGGGGACACATGTTGATGTAGAAGAGACATGAGGAAGAGGGGACACATGTTGATGTAGAAGAGACATGAGGAAGAGGGGACACATGTTGATGTAGAAGAGACATGAAGAAGAGGGGACACATGTTGATGTAGAAGAGACATGAAGAAGAGGGGACACATGTTGATGTGGAAGAGACATGGAGAAGAGGGGACACATGTTGATGTAGAAGAGACATGAAGAAGAGGGGACACATGTTGATGTAGAAGAGACATGAAGAAGAGGGGACACATGTTGATGTAGAAGAGACATGAAGAAGAGGGGACACATGTTGATGTAGAAGAGACATGAAGAAGAGGGGACACATGTTGATGTAGAAGAGACATGAAGAAGAGGAGACACATGTTGATGTAGAAGAGACATGAAGAAGAGGGGACACATGTTGATGTAGAAGAGACATGGAGAAGAGGGGACACATGTTGATGTAGAAGAGACATGAAGAAGAGGGGACACATGTTGATGTAGAAGAGACATGAAGAAGAGGGGACACATGTTGATGTAGAAGAGACATGAAGAAGAGGGGACACATGTTGATGTAGAAGAGACATGAAGAAGAGGGGACACATGTTGATGAAGAAGAGACATGAAGAAGAGGGGACACATGTTGATGTAGAAGAGACATGAAGAAGAGGGGACACATGTTGGTGTAGAAGAGACATGAAGAAGAGGGGACACATGTTGATGTAGAAGAGACATGAAGAAGAGGAGACACATGTTGGTGTAGAAGAGACATGAAGAAGAGGGGACACATGTTGATGTAGAAGAGACATGAAGAAGAGGAGACACATGTTGATGTAGAAGAGACATGAACAAGTGGATTTTGCATAATAGGTGACCTTTAAATGATCTGTAAAGTCAGCCCAGATTGCAGTTTGATATCCCCCTCTCACCTTGTCTACTGTACAGCTGAGCCAGCTCTGCAAACCGGATATCGTAGCAGATCCCCACGCCCACTTTACAGAACGCTGAGGGAGAATCACAGAGTGCGGGGGTGGGAGGGTTACTTTAAAAATGTATTCTACTAAAATGACTAGTCACCGGAGTAAGGTCACTTACGTGTTTCAAACATGGACAAAGTGTCTCCTGGACTCAGAGTCTCGGACTCCTGGAAACGGATTTTCCCCGGCACGTCGATGTCAAAGAGGTGAATCTGGAAGATACACATTACCTGCTGTGATCTCTGAGAACTAAACTATTCACAAACTAAGAACTGGAGTTGAAGCTCACGTACCTTCCTGTGTTTCAGGATCATTTCCCCATCAGGCCCGAACACGATGCAGCTGTTATATAACTTCCCCCCGTCCTCCTCAGGGATCGATCCTGGTGAATGAGAGAATGCCTTTTACATTAATGTGCCATTTACATACATTAAAAAAGTTTGGATTATTATTCATTTGTAATTTCAAGTGCTTCCTGTCATGTTAGGGCTTAGCTTTCTTATCTTTTAAACCGCGCGGCCCTGTTATGCACTTTGGGGTTTTCCCTGTCCTGTAGTGCGTGCTAAAGGTTTTTGTGCATGTAAATGGTCTGCAAAGGCTAAAATCCCCCCCGTCTGAAACCCTCCATTGGAATCTTTGGTTACTCCCTAAACATAGTGACATCTCTGTTACACTTGCGCTCCTATTGGCTAGCGCTCCAACACATTGTACGTGCTAGGCTAAGGGGGAGGGACAACTCTAAGCAGGTTGACCAATCACAACAGAGCCGGCCAGCTAACAAATCAGAGCAGACTGGGCTCTGGTTTCAGACAGAGGGTGAAAAGAGGTGCTGCAGCTTTTTGAACATTAAAGCACGGAGACATGTCCCAGTAGAGACACTACATACTGATATACACCTGAAGACGAGCATCATAGAGCTCCTTCAAAATGTAAATGTACCGTGGATTAAAACCCGGTTCTCTCACCTCCCACCAGGTAGACCTGGTTCTCCCGGGCTGCCTCTGACAGCAGCTCTGTGGACTCTCCGGGGATCCTCTCTGCGTACTGAGAGAAGAAGCTGGTGCCGTACGGGGAATTAAAACACTCCTGGAACGATGACGGTAGAAAATATGGGTTTCAGTTTCACATTAGCAGCTTCTGGGACTGTAACTCACTGATATGTTGCATTTAGTCCCACTCCTCACATACATTAGACAAGCTGTATCCTATTGCCCCCCGAAAAGCCAGAGATTACACTTTCGACACAAACATTCCCTGTTTTGGAATGATCAGCATCTGGGTCTGAATATAACTTATGTAGCTGTCATCCATTCTATTCATTGTAAATACTGCCATATTTTATTTTACTATATTTTTAAAGTTATTATAGTTTTCTTATAATAGTTCTCCATCTGTGTTTTTTTATTTTTGTTTTACTGTTATGTATGCACCACGACACCAAGTCAAATTCCTCGTACGTGTCAACCTACCTGTTATTAAACCCGTGTCTGATTCGGATTACAGTGCACTGGATAATGGGACCATAGAGGTAAAGGTAAATAATGACCCCCCCCCCCTCTCCTCACTGACCGGCAGCATCACCAGGTTGCTCCCCCGCCCGGCCGCCTCCTTCACCAGCCTCTTGGCTCGGCTCAGGTTATCAGCCTTCACCCCCCCCACCTGCAGCTGCACCACAGCCAGGCGAAACTCTGAGGGAACACAAAAAACACCGTGTTTATGTAACGACTTAATAACTTAATAAAAAAAAGATCTGCCACATAAGACACATTTACTGTAATACATTTAGCATTACTTTCACTAACATGTGTCAGGGTTTAAGCAGAGCAGGTTGAACAGACAAATGTTTTAAACTGAAAATTCCCTTTATTTCAAGACCAATCAGAGGACGAGACACAGCTGGGGAGGAAAACACAAGGGCACCAGGTGACCAGAATCAGACAGGAGGGAAAACAGAGAGACAGGAAGTAGAAAAAGACATGAGACAGGGGGTGACACAAGATTTTCATCGGCATAACTACACTGTAGCTATGTTCGTATGACTAAATAAAGAACCTTGAAGACCAGACATTCCCCATGGTGCCGGTGCAATATCACAGCACCAGGGAGGGCAATTTAACCTGCAACCGGTCCTGAACTGGCTTGAAAGAGAAACACAGAGAATAGCAACAGCTTCAAAAGACAAAATGCAGCAAAGCGTTAAAGCATAACAAAGATACGGGCTGAGGTTTGAACTGAGCGGTTTGTATAGACTATTCTGCACAGTTTCCATTATATTCTGTTTCTATTATATTCTATTTTATTTTCTTGTACTATTTTATCTGTTTTATTGTGTTGCACTGTTGGAGGAGCCTGTGACCTAAGATTTTCATTATCATAACTACACTGTAGCTGTGCACACATGACAATAGAAGCCTTGAAACAGGAAAACAGACAGAGCGTGAGCGTTTTAATTTAATTAAACGATAATTTCTCCACTCTTAAATCCACCCTTTTTTTACATGACATATAACAGTTATCACAATTATGTGTCTGTTTATCTGCACTTTGCTGTTAAGTATTTCTGATTAACCATTACACAAATGCTAAACTGCCGTTTGTTGTGTAGGACATGTACTTTGTACTTGCCCAGAGTATAACTTCAATGCTGCATTCATGTAAGTCACTACTGCGTCAATTAACATGAACAATATTGTAAATTCATTGCATGACACAACAATAATAATCTGATATAATGTATTACAATTATTTTAGCAGTTGCACTTATATGAGCAATTTAGCAAGGAGTTATTGAACAGTGTAGTGCAGTTTACCAACTTTCATAATTCAGTATATTACATGTATTGTAATTCGCTGTCTGCATTTGACTGTTTATGCTAAACTGCATTTCGTTTTATTAGACAACGAACATGCACATGTACTTTGTGTAAAGGGAATAAAGGGTGTGATATAATATAATAATGATAGAAGCACAACAACAACAAACATGTATACATAGGCTACTTTAAATATGTTGTCTAAATTAACCAGAAACGCAGATTAACAGTCTGAATTTCTACACACGGTGGATAACACAAAGCTGTACATGCACTTAGATTAATGCACGACTTTAAATAAGTTTAAATGAATACCATACTTACTGGACATCGCTTTAGCTAAAGTTGACATGGGTCTGTTTGGGTTCACAGTCCTAGAGCAGACAGCCGGATGTGGTTCCGGATGACACTTTGAATGTCAAAATAAGAGTTGTTTGTTTTAGCGTGTTTCTTTTTAAACAACACACAGTGATACACACATTAATAATGATAGCATATACATCTTAATTGATTGTTATTTCATCTTCAAATCGCCCTAATACTAATACTAAGGTTTATGTGGCGTTCACAACCTTTATTTTAAAGGCTAGTGGAGGAAGTGACGTCACTAGAGGGCGGGTGCTTGTCTTCCAATCGCATTTCTTTCATTGGTTCTTCTTTGGTGTTTAGAGGCATTACCACCCACTAGTGGAACCAAATAAACTGCCTTTGCAACATGTTCAGGATTTACAATTTTAAAAGAACAATATGTGGTTTTATGATGTGATTAATGTAATGCTTTATGTTATTATGGGCTGGATAAAAGCCAGTGTCAGTGGAGGTCCCGGGCCTTGTTGATGAGGCCGGTAACCAGAGATGGCAAAAGTATACACATCCTTTACTCAAGTAGAAGTACAGATACTCGTGTTTAAAATACTCTGGTAGAAGTAGCCTACTGTCTAAACTTATTTACTCAAGTAAAAGTAAAGAGCGCTTTGAAATGTACTTAAGTAAAAGGTACCCATAACTAGCAGCTGTTTTAAAGAGTAACTGAGCTCCCTTTATATTAATAGAACAATAATGTCATTGTTAGCTAATGAATGTTTCCATGCTGAACAACGGCAACATGACAACGTTTTCATTGGTCCCTCTCCTACGGTGGCTGAGTGGTGCAATCGACAATTACAAAGTGTGAAACACTTTAACAAAGCTTGAGACAATTTTACATTTTATAAAACAAATTTACATATTCTAAAACAAAATCACATTATCAAAACACTTTTACCAAAGAAAAACAATTTAACATTAACAAAAACAAATTAACAAATGCACATTCAGTAGCCTACTCGTATGTGAGGTTGTGGGTGAGAGGTCGATATCGGGACGCTTACAGGGAGCTATCGAACATTACAACGTAGGTGACAGTGTGGATGCCTGTTCAAAACATTGCAAACTTGAATAAATCATTTAAATTATATATTTGTGTCCGACTTTCATTTGTACATCGTTCTTAATGTGATGTATAGTAGCTTTGATAGCTGTCCATACCTTCTTCAGACAACCTAAAAGTAAAACACAAGTTGTTTATTCACAGCCCGAAAGCAGCATCGAGATGACTGGATCATATGAAGCACATGTTCACACGGATCACAGCTTGTCACTGATGATCGTGATTATCAGTGACAAGCTGTGATCCGCTCCTTGATTGTCTCTAGGGCTAGGCTATAAACCGGTGCAAATGTGAGATTCGACAGAGAAAGATCGGTTGTGCGTGAGTGAGTACTGAATGTGATAGTGTTTGTCCTTGTGAGTGTGGTGTGTGGTAATTTTTTTAGTGAGTAGTTGTTGTTTGCCTATGTGTGTGTTGGAGGGACAGCATAAGTAGCGCTACATGAGAGGGCCAACAAACCATGGATCCAGACGTTGTGAAACAACTGATGGATTTTCATCCGCCATATCTATCATGATGGCTTGACTAGCAAATCAAGAGTCCTTCAGGATTAAAGGTAACCATTTCAGACATGTGGTCTTCAGAACATCATCTGCTGATAACACTGTCAATACATGTATAATTATGACATTTCAATACCAGATGGCGATCTACACTACATATGCAGGAGGGAAAAAACAGGGCATCTGGCCATCATTCAAAGATTTTATTGGCCTGGCATGCGGAGGACATCCGCATGGGTGAGTTCAAAATAATGAGGTAAATTACACATTATGGTACAAAAGTGCAACACATAAAAGTTTATAGTGTGTTTTTTTTGTTCAGATTGCTGAGTGTCCCCAGTGCCAATCCAAGAGGGCCAATATCAAGGAGAAGAAAGACGACAGTCCCAGAGAGGTACAAGGAAACTTTTGCAGACAGTTTCAGCTTTCAAAGATGTCAACAGCGATGGACTGCAATGCTCATGTGTATTTTTTCCATCTCAGGTAACCGAGCCTCTGGAGCTTGTCGGCATAGACATAGTGGGTAAACTTCATGTAACCGATGGTGGCAGCCAGTACATGTGTAATGGTTGATTATTTCACCAAATGGGCAGAGGCATACCCAGTTAAAAACAAAACAGCAGATGAGGTGACCAAGTGTATTATTGATTTCTTTTACAAATTTGGTGCACCTAAAAGACTGCTAACAGATCAAGGCGGGGAACTTTGTAATGAGGTACTACTTTGAAGAATTATGACTCCCCATTATGTAACTGCTGCTAATTTATTTCCTGTTTGTCCCAATGTTCACTTCAAGGTCAACTATAACCTTTGGGAGAGGCTGGGCATTCAGAGAAGCCTGTGCGCGCCTTACCATCCACAGACTAATGGGCTGGTGAAAAAACGAAATGGCACAATACAAAGATATATTTGTTCATAGATTAAATGATGCCCCTGTGGGGTCATCTGGAGAGGGTGTGGCTGTGCTGCATCCAGCCGCCTTGATTGCAGTAACTCAGGGCACCTGGGTCTGGTACCCTGCAGTTAAAGCCTCTCTGCTCCTCTCTGTCTTCCCTCGGCTTTTCCTGCAGGCGCCCAGTTCTGTTGCGTATGCTATCAGTTATTTCAGTTGCTTCACTTTGTGCACCTCAACACCCTCACACATACATGTCCATGCAACCCTCACCCTGCATTTACACTACTGATACCACACCATACTTTGCACTTAATTAATTTGGTTGAGTTGTTTGTTTAAACATATTTTGCTAACTGTTGATATGGTGCGTCTCCTCTTTGGTGTGGCCTTTTGAGCCAGGTCATACAAATAACAAACAATGCTGTTCCTATATTAACTAATCAGAATTGATACCTAAAAATACAACGAGTAAATAAATCAGCTGGTTTATCATAGCCTATATTATAAACTAATTTCTGTTCTACCTTCTTGTGTTTGTACTTTACCTGAAATTAGGTCCCTGAACAAACTTGTGGTGTAATAGGTTGTTTTAAATAGAAGAAAGTAAATTCATGTTTTCTTCGTGATAAAATATGTAATGTGGTTATAAAGATCATATATTACATTAGACACACAAAGATTGTATATCATATAAATACTACACTGTGAAGATAACATTTACGTTTTGACATGATCAATATAAAATGTTGATCTTTGATCCACTTAAATGTCTGATCTAGGATCCTGAGATCCATTGCTCTTGTTGTCTCCACCAACACATTTTGGGGTTCGCGGGCAATTCCTAATTGCCTTGAGTAAATGTACGTGATGAAACGCCATTTTCACTCTTGTGATGATTTCTCCCCACCTGAAAGGTATGTTACCGGTGAAGAAATGAAACTAAAAGTATTGCAATTGTTCTTTAATACTTCCAGAGTGCCCGCGAGAGTTTGGGGCAAATGTTAGTACGTTTTAGAAGAGTTTAAACGTGTTTTGACTGACAAGTGCTGTTGGACAGGAATGTGTGTGTAAACTAGGTTCCCGTTTTGTATTGGAGACAGGTACACAGCGCAGCTTACGCTCGTGCCTCCATATTACAGTATGGCTGTAAAGCTAAAGGTGTGTACTTGTGTATTTTGCTAATGCAATATGTTTAAATGTGTATTTTGCTAATGTAATGTGTTTATTGCTGTTTATAGAAAATGTGTGACAGTTGCAAGTCATGTAGTTTCTTATAGTGACACAGAAGAATTATTATAGTGTCATTATCAGAAAGTGCTTATGTAAAAAGGGTATATTTTATACTTCAAAGGAAATCTCATGTTAATATGTTTTTGTACAATTTCTGTGAATTGCTCATTTTGTATTGTGATTGTCATGTGATGCAAAACACTTGAGTAAATGTACGTGATGTAACACCATTTTCACTCTTGTGGTGATTTCTCCCCATCTGAAAGGAAAGGGGTGTAACCGTGGCAGGACCAACTCCTCCAAGGGACCATGTTTGGTCTAACAACCAAAACACAGTGGACCAGAAGTTCAGCCCATATTATCTGATGTTTGGGAGGGAGGCGAGGTGCCCAAGAAGTACAAAGTATGATCTGATAATGTTGTCATCCTTTTTAATTATTTGTATTTCAAACATATATTTTCTCAACATTCTAACGCTTTTCTGTGGCAGATAACGGAAGAGAAAGTCTGCAGCTTGGTGCAAAGGGAGGAAGTCTTCCAGAAACAGGAGGCAGTTTTCGTAGAGGTCACAACCAACATGAGAAAAAGCCGAGAAAGGAGACCACAGGCAAGTGGACAATTTCCAAGAGGGTGATTTGGTTTTAAAACGAAACAAAAGGTTGGAACAAAAGAAAGGCGGAAAGCTAGAAGCAGAAATGGTGGGACCATATAGGGTTTTACAAATTGAGAAGAAAATGGCGGACCTTGGGATGGAAAAAGACAATGATAATAAATATTGATCATTTAAAACACTATGTCCAGCCAGAGGAGAGGATCCCTGCCAAGTTAAAAAAAGTGTTGGATCCTTCTCCTCTGGCTGGTCCACTGACCCCCACACCCACCTCCATGACTGACTGCCAGGCACGAGGAGCATCCTCTGATGTAGAGACTTGTAAGTAAACTGACACAAAGTACACCTTAAAGTAAGCATTTCATTCATAACTAACATGCCTTTTTTAATAGTAATCCGAGACATATGGGCAGGGAGGAGAAAAGAGACACTGTGGGTGCATACAACATATACAGTGGAAATCTGTTGGTGTTGGCCCTGGGAAAGGAGTTGGAGGGAGAGGTAAGCGTACTGTATGTGAAAAATGTAAGTAGGCAAACTGATAATTCTCTATAAAATGGGTTCAAATGATACCGGTGTATTTATAGATTGTGAATGCCTATCTGGCATGGATTGGGGCCAAAGCTGGGGTGTTCATGGTGGACTCCTACCTGATGACTTCCCTCTGGCAGGGAACCCACAAGGGAGGGTTAAGAAAGGTGAGTAGAGTACTAGAGATAAGTGTATATATGAACATATGTATGTACTGATGTATACAAATATTTTGCAGTTGGAATTTGTCAAAACATGATGTGGCAGCCGGAGCCGTCTGTGACGGGGCACACTGGACCCTCATTGTAAGCAGATGTAAAGATTTAACAAGGTGAATAAAATCTAAGCTCTAATGTGTTTACGACACATATTCATGATTTTAGATTATATTAAGGGGGAGCAACACAAAGCCACAAATCATGTTCCTGGTTACTTCTGTTTTACTTGAATACCATTAGATTGTCCTTTGTGAACATGCAGCTCTTCTTGACTTAAAGAAGGATCTTACTTGGGCTTATCCACAAAACCCAATCCATCCGTTTCCTGTGTAGATCGCCGGTCTGGAAAAACAGACCTTCAGTTGGGAGATGGGCCGGCAGGACCATCAGGATTCTACATCCTGCGGTGTGTTGGTTCTGAAGGTAACATTTAGTAATGTCTGTGTATATATAACTATCTGTAATTAACAAATATTACGAAGATACTTATTACAGACCTTTTAAGCTTGCAGAGCAAATACTTCTGAAAACAAAGGTGACGTGTGCAGTGGACCTGGAAGGAGTGGCCTCAATGAGGTTCCACATGGCAATGGCTCTGGTGAAAAACTCAGGTATACAGGACTAGACGGGGGAAACAGAAATATTGTATCTTATTTGGCATTGCACCACCTTAATGCCTGTATTTATTTTACAGATGACCTATCCCAGCTGTGTCGGGCCTGTGGGGAACTTAGCTCAGGGTATAAGGTTGACCAATGGGTAAGAAGTTGTGTCTCCTCTTTGTTGTGGCCTTTTGAGCCAGGTCATAACAATAACAAACATTACTGTTCCTATATTAACTAATCAGAAATTATACCTAAAAATACAACGAGTAAATAAATCAGCTGCTTTATCATATATTAGAAACCAATTTCTGTTCTACCTTCTTGTGTTTGTACTTTACCTGAATTTAGGTCCCTGAACAAACTGGTGGCGGGTGAGCCAACACGGTGGGACCAACTCCTCCAAGGGACCACGTTTGGTCGAACGACCAGAACACAGTTGACCAGAAGTTCAGGCCATATTATCTGATGTTTGGGAGGGAGGCGAGGTGCCCAAGGAGTACAAAGTAAGATCTGATAATGTTGTCATCCTTTATAAACATATATTTTCTCAACATTATATCGCTTTTCTGTGGCAGATAACGGAAGAGAAAGTCTGCAGCTTGGTGCAAAGGGAGGAAGTCTTCCAGGGACTCCAGAAACAGGAGGCCGTTTCCGCAGAGGTCACAACTAACATGACAAAAAGCCGAGAAAGGAGACCACGGGCAAGTGGACAATTTCCAAGAGGGTGATTTGGTTTTCAAACGAAACAAAAGGTTGGAACAAAGGAAAAGCTAGAAGCAGAAATGGTGGGACCATATAGGGTTTTACAAATTGAGAAGAAAATGGCGGACCTTGGGATGGAAAAAGACAATGATAATAAATATTGATCATTTAAAACACTATGTCCAGCCAGAGGAGAGGATCCCTGCCAAGTTAAAAAAAGTGTTGGATCCTTCTCCTCTGGCTGGTCCACTGACCCCCACACCCACCTCCATGACTGACTGCCAGGCACGAGGAGCATCCTCTGATGTAGAGACTTGTAAGTAAACTGACACAAAGTACACCTTAAAGTAAGCATTTCATTCATAACTAACATGCCTTTTTTAATAGTAATCCGAGACATATGGGCAGGGAGGAGAAAAGAAACACCGTGGGCGCATACAACATATACAGTGAATATCTGTTGGTGTTGGCCCTGGGAAAGGAGTTGGAGGGAGAGGTAAGCGTACTGTATGTGAAAAATGTAAGTAGGCAAACTGATAATTCTCTATAAAATGGGTTCAAATGATACCGGTGTATTTATAGATTGTGAATGCCTATCTGGCATGGATTGGGGCCAAAGCTGGGGTGTTCATGGTGGACTCCTACCTGATGACTTCCCTCTGGCAGGGAACCCACAAGGGAGGGTTAAGAAAGGTGAGTAGAGTACTAGAGATAAGTGTATATATGAACATATGTATGTACTGATGTATACAAATATTTTGCAGTTGGAATGTGTCAAAACATGATGTGGAAGCCGTCTGTGACGGGGCACACTGGACCCTCATTGTAAGCAGATGTAAAGATTTAACAAGGTGAATAAAATCTAAGCTCTAATGTGTTTACGACACATATTCATGATTTTAGATTATATTAAGGGGGAGCAACACAAAGCCACAAATCATGTTCCTGGTTACTTCTGTTTTACTTGAATACCATTAGATTGTCCTTTGTGAACATGCAGCTCTTCTTGACTTAAAGAAGGATCTTACTTGGGCTTATCCACAAAACCCAATCCATCTGTTTCCTGTGTAGATCGCCGGTCTGGAAAAACAGACCTTCAGTTGGGAGATGGGCCGGCAGGACCATCAGGATTCTACATCCTGCGGTGTGTTGGTTCTGAAGGTAACATTTAGTAATGTCTGTGTATATATATAACTATCTGTAATTAACAAATATTACGAAGATACTTATTACAGACCTTTTAAGCTTGCAGAGCAAATACTTCTGAAAACAAAGGTGACGTGTGCAGTGGACCTGGAAGGAGTGGCCTCAATGAGGTTCCACATGGCAATGGCTCTGGTGAAAAACTCAGGTATACAGGACTAGACGGGGGAAACAGAAATATTGTATCTTATTTGGCATTGCACCACCTTAATGCCTGTATTTATTTTACAGATGACCTATCCCAGCTGTGTCGGGCCTGTGGGGAACTTAGCTCAGGGTATAAGGTTGACCAATGGGTAAGAAGTTGTGTCTCCTCTTTGTTGTGGCCTTTTTGAGCCAGGTCATAACAATAACAAACATTACTGTTCCTATATTAACTAATCAGAAATTATACCTAAAAATACAACGAGTAAATAAATCAGCTGCTTTATCATATATTAGAAACCAATTTCTGTTCTACCTTCTTGTGTTTGTACTTTACCTGAATTTAGGTCCCTGAACAAACTGGTGGCGGGTGAGCCAACACGGTGGGACCAACTCCTCCAAGGGACCACGTTTGGTCGAACGACCAGAACACAGTTGACCAGAAGTTCAGGCCATATTATCTGATGTTTGGGAGGGAGGCGAGGTGCCCAAGGAGTACAAAGTAAGATCTGATAATGTTGTCATCCTTTATAAACATATATTTTCTCAACATTATATCGCTTTTCTGTGGCAGATAACGGAAGAGAAAGTCTGCAGCTTGGTGCAAAGGGAGGAAGTCTTCCAGGGACTCCAGAAACAGGAGGCCGTTTCCGCAGAGGTCACAACTAACATGACAAAAAGCCGAGAAAGGAGACCACGGGCAAGTGGACAATTTCCAAGAGGGTGATTTGGTTTTCAAACGAAACAAAAGGTTGGAACAAAGGAAAAGCTAGAAGCAGAAATGGTGGGACCATATAGGGTTTTACAAATTGAGAAGAAAATGGCGGACCTTGGGATGGAAAAAGACAATGATAATAAATATTGATCATTTAAAACACTATGTCCAGCCAGAGGAGAGGATCCCTGCCAAGTTAAAAAAAGTGTTGGATCCTTCTCCTCTGGCTGGTCCACTGACCCCCACACCCACCTCCATGACTGACTGCCAGGCACGAGGAGCATCCTCTGATGTAGAGACTTGTAAGTAAACTGACACAAAGTACACCTTAAAGTAAGCATTTCATTCATAACTAACATGCCTTTTTTAATAGTAATCCGAGACATATGGGCAGGGAGGAGAAAAGAGACACTGTGGGCGCATACAACATATACAGTGGAAATCTGTTGGTGTTGGCCCCGGGAAAGGAGTTGGAGGGAGAGGTAAGCGTACTGTATGTGAAAAATGTAAGTAGGCAAACTGATAATTCTCAAGAAAATGGGTTCAAATGATACCGGTGTATTTATAGATTGTGAATGCCTATCTGGCATGGATTGGGGCCAAAGCTGGGGTGTTCATCGTGGACTCCTACCTGATGACTTCCCTCTGGCAGGGAACCCACAAGGGAGGGTTAAGAAAGGTGAGTAGAGTACTAGAGATAAGTGTATATATGAACATATGTATGTACTGATGTATACAAATATTTTGCAGTTGGAATTTGTCAAAACATGATGTGGAAGCCGTCTGTGACGGGGCACACTGGACCCTCATTGTAAGCAGATGTAAAGATTTAACAAGGTGAATAAAATCTAAGCTCTAATGTGTTTACGACACATATTCATGATTTTAGATTATATTAAGGGGGAGCAACACAAAGCCACAAATCATGTTCCTGGTTACTTCTGTTTTACTTGAATACCATTCGATTGTCCTTTGTGAACATGCAGCTCTTCTTGACTTAAAGAAGGATCTTACTTGGGCTTATCTACAAAACCCAATCCATCCGTTTCCTGTGTAGATCGCTGGTCTGGAAAAACAGACCTTCAGTTGGGAGATGGGCCGGCAGGACCATCAGGATTCTACATCCTGCGGTGTGTTGGTTCTGAAGGTAACATTTAGTAATGTCTGTGTATATATAACTATCTGTAATTAACAAATATTACGAAGATACTTATTGCAGACCTTTTAAGCTTGCAGAGCAAATACTATACTATATAAACAAAGGTGCAGTAGGGATGGGAACGATTATTCGAAATTATTCAGGTACTCGAATATGAGTTATGCATATTTTTATTTGGGTGGAGTGCCTAAGTTTACATATTATCAAATGGAATAATTCAATGTATACGACAGAGCCATAGCTAAATGTGTTGGGTCTAAAGGTGTGTTTTGCTCCGCTCTCGCGTCCGGTTATACTTCACTCGCGTTTATGTCCAAATCCATCAGAGAACCAAGTTATGTTTTAAGCATGAAAGCTGTAGGCCGATAGCTGTTGTGACGACCCCTGCTTTACTGTCTCCTGTGTATGGCTCTTTTAATGTTCTCCCTCTGTTTGTGTCAGCGCTGTTTGAGGACACCTGGCTGCTGGCACCGGAGGATTTAAAGGCCAGAGTCTTGATCTCTCTCCCCGCAGAGGACCTGTTCTGGGAGAGCAGCCACGTCGCTAATTCTTTTGTCTTGCCTTTTTGTTTGGCTTTGGTCACATTGAGTTTTGTTAAAATAAACATCTTTCATATATATATATATTCTTGTCCTTTCCACACGTTTGTTATGGCTAAGAGCCAGGCCATGACACTGTCAACTGTTCAATACATTTGACAAATTCGACTTGGTTTCTATACTTATTTGAACGTTTGAATGTATTTATTTATTTTTCAAAATGAATTGTTTTGTAAAAGAAATTCCCACATTTATTTTTTATAGGATATGTACATTTCCGGTTAATCGGTTAACCGTTTTTTTGGGGGTCAAATATTCGAATATACATTTGCTTTCAAATTCCCATCCCTAGTATGTAGTGGACCGGGAAGGAGTGGCCTCAATCAGGTTCCACATGGCAATGGCTCTGGTGGAAAAACTCAGGTAGACAGGGGAAATAGAAATATTGTATCTTATTTGGCATCTCACCTTACTTTTTTTCCGGTGACCTAGCCCAGCTGTGTCGGGCCTGTGGGGAGCTTAGCTCAGGATCTAAGGTTGACCAATGGGTAAGAAGTTGTATTTCTTTCCTGACCAACATTTGGCTGGAAGACTGGGATACACCCTGGATTGGTTACCTCTACATCACTGGGTGAACACGCACTACAACAGAAATGATAAATGTTTACTTTAATTCACCAAACTTGCATGTCTTTGCACTATGGGAAGACACTGGAGCAGTTGGAGAAACTTCTGAGCATGGACTCTAAACGGAAAGGGAAAACAGCTAAGATACAAACCTATACATTGCTTGCTTAATGTAATGTAAACAACTTGATTACTGCTTACTCTTTTAAGATTGAGTGCACTATGTGGTACCACACCAAATGTGTTGGGGAGCCCTCTGTCGATGCTGATTACTTTTGTAAAGGCTGCACTTTTTAGACACACACACTTTATTATTTCTGTTGGAAAAATAGTGAATATACTCTTCCAATATCAGAGTACACATGCTAACAAAGGTATCTCAACTGTAGCTGTGTACATGACAGGATGTATGATTACCTAGAAGAGCATCAGGACTGTTTGAGGCATATGATAGCTATGTGATTAACATGATGATTCAGCCTCTATGGAGAGAGACATATGACAAGCATGCTCATTTCTGACGTGGAGCTAATCTGAAGTAAACATTGAATACTGCTTTCTATTCCTCCATCTTGTGACGGTGTAACTCCCTCTCTTGTATATCAGCATGTGAAGGACACTGTTCAGGAACTACTTGATGCTCTGTATGTGATGACTACTTCCATTCTTGAGAGGATCATAAATACATAGATCCTGATATTGAAGCTCAAGCCGGTGACGAGTGATATTTTTATAACAATTTCCAATAAAGGTTATTCTGAAACATAACTATCACTGTTGTCTTTCCTTCTATAATGGTAATGTAGGCCAAGATAAGCCAAAAATATGTCAAGTTGGGGCTTAGCCCACCAAAAAGTGTGTAGTTGCAATTTAGGCAGTTAAGCATTTTATATCAGTGGGTCCTATGGTGCAAGAGTTCTTCAAATCTTTAATCTTCTTATTTCAACCAATACTTTGGCTCTCAATAACTTCAGCATACTTTAAGCTACAGAAACCATTCAAATATCAAACTATTCAGCCTTTTTAGCACATGATGGGGAAACTTTCACCTTTTTCAAAATATTTTATACTTTTTGAAATATTCAGCTTTTTAAACTTTTATTTTAACCTGTAACTCAATGGGAGGAACCTTCAAATCCTCTTAACTACACCGTGCGCCAAATGCTTCTCCTTCCACATACTTTCAGCTAAAGACTTCATTCCAACTTTAAAATGATCACAGGACCTTCAGCTATAAAACTCGTTCTTCAGATTTTTCATATCTTTTACACTTTTTTGAGATATTTAACTTTATTTTGGAGCTTGGTAAAGAGGCCTCCTTCAGATTTTAACTTGAGTGTGTATTGCGCAGCTCGTTAAGGCTAGAGTGCGTGATGTCACAGCTAGAGTGGAACAGCTAGAGCTTGAAATTCGCAAACCCTACACTCCTTGGACATAATTTGTTGTGAAAAACGTAGGAAAACCTCTACGTTGAAAAATTAAACAAAATGCCTCCTGAGGGCATGACGTGACAAAACCTTTCAACATGTCTCCATTAAGGCCAATTGTAAATCAAGCCTGATCTGTCCTCAGAGCAGCAGATGCACACCTTTTAGTAAATCTGCCAAAAATGCCACATTATTGACCCGAAAATGCACAAACGCTCCTCACGATCCTGACATCCTCCACGCGTTGACATATTAGGAAAGCAGCGACCGTTTTTAAACTATAGTTAGAAATGTAAGAGGTTTATTTCTCATTCAGAACAATGGAAAGGCTCTCCTTTCACAGCACATCTCCATGGAAACCTTTGATCCCTGCTCACATACACAGATGTTTGATAACGTCGTCACCGTGGTAACCTTTGATCTCTGGGCTTACACACACAGGTGTTTGTAAACATTCATTCACTACTACTTGCATTTAATATCTAACTCCTTCAGCCTACTTTCAGCTATAAACCATTCAACTATTAACTTATTCAGCTATTTCAGGACATTGAGGCTACAGTATACATTTAGTTGTTCATACCTTTTTTAAACCTTTTCTTTTAAATATTAAGCTTCTTCACTATTTTTCCTACTCTTCCAGTTTAACATTTCACTTTCAAGTTTCCAACAAAGTCATTGCAATGCATTTGAGCTGTAACAATTTTGATTCAAATAATTTCACTTTTCTGCATTTCTCCGCTAAGTTCAGCAACACACTTATTTGTGTTATTCAAATAATAACATTCAGCTTTTTCTGCATTTTCAGCTAAATTCAGCACCAAATGTACACAGGTTACAGCATTTTCAGCAGGAAATGTATTTTCTATTTTGCTTTTGTGTTCCATAACAACATGTCCAAGATGTCCATGTGACAGAACTAGCTACATTTGGAAAGGTTTTTTTGTTGGCTGCTATTCAAGCCATTTAAAAATAAAAATACTTACATGTCATGTCCTTTGTTAAACATTAAGCTGTCTTTGGCTCTTTTCTGCTGTAACAAATGTAAATTTCCCCTCTGTGGAACAAATAAAGGAATTCTGATTCTGATTCCATTTAACCTGTTGTGGAAACATTTCTTGATCTAATTGAAACAAATGACATAAATATCTCTGTGACATTAATGTCACATCGGGACATTAACTCTAAACATTCACAGTAAATCCGGAGTGACATTATGAACAATTAGAAATATTATTATGATCTGATCAGTTAATTTAGCTGATGAAATTATATTTAGTTAACATGTTCTTTATTCTTCAATTCAAAGTATGTTCAAACAAATGGAAACCAAAAAATCATCCTCATTCATTAAGTTATAAATAAGAGTTACTTTACCATTAAAGCTCAATGTGACATATATGTCACATTTCAGATATGTGACACTAGGGGGGGGTTACTTGTCAGAAATGTGTTCAAGGTGGTCTATTTAGTCTAAATAACGTTCCCCTTAATTTCCCCAAAAGTAGAAATGGGTCCGGGTTCTTATGGGTTGAACGTATCGCTTAAAGGCATAATATAACTACTGTATTATATGTATTGAGCTTGTGCCCCGCTGGACTTACTTTTCTGTGGTTTACCGTTACGGTGACATATCAGTATTAGCCATGGAAGATAGTTTGTTTAATTCCTATGTTGCATCAAGGTTATTTTCATGTATGTAATTGTTTTTTCTGCACAGTGTAGAGTCTTGATGTGATGAGAGGGATACAGGTATTTCATAAAAAAAACTTGCTCGGGCTTTCGGGCTGTGAATAAACAACTTGTGTTTTACTTTTAGGCTGTCTGAAGGTATGGACAGCTATCAAAGCTACTATACATCACATTAAGAACGATGTACAAATGAAAGTCGGACACAAATATATAATTTAAATGGTTTATTCAAGTTTGCAATGTTTTGAACAGGCATCCACACAGTCACCTACTTTGTCATTTCCGATACAACACGGTGTCAGCAACTACGGCAGATATGTAATATTTAATGCAGCCGAACCGTGTATTACAATGCCGTTATGTGATGACTTTCAAAGAGAAAATCAAGCACACTCGGAATAAATTATTATTTTATTTTTTTTAAATGTTTTCGGATTTCACATCGCATAAACACCAAATCCCAGCGTGCATTGCGGCTAAACCATCCACTCATCGCTGAGGATCTTGCCTACCTCTGTTTCTGGTTTCCGATGTATTTGGTTATACACACATTCCTTCACATTTAAATTTTAATTTACATTAAAGTATTTCGTGAGGCCTTCTAACATGTTTTTAAATATAACTACGGTTGTAATTGAAGAGTTTGTAAATTAACATGAACCGAAGCTGTTGCCTGGCAACGCAATCGCACAACTTTACGTCCGTTAATTCCACATCCATGCATGGATTAACATCGATTTAATACATTAATGTAGCCTTTGTTTCTGCTAAAAGAGGTGTCGACCAGCTGGGGCAACAAGAAAATCGGCGTAATCGAGTGTAACTATTTCAAAATAAATCATTATTATATTAATATTGACAATAACAACCGACCGTCGGGGTAGCATTTGCTTGGCATTTCCGGGTATTTCTCCACTGGTTAACATGGGTTAACAATACCGTGAACTGTCACGTTTGAAGGGACGAAATCTTGACATCTTCACGTCTCCCAGCATGGTAAATCGTCACATGTTCACGTCTTGCCGTGATACCGGGTTGTTCCGATACCTCCCTGTAAGCGTCACGATATCGACCTCTCACCCACAACCTCACATACGAGTACTGAATGTGCATCAAAGTGATCTTAGGAAGTCAGATACAGCAAAAGATGAATGTAAACGACAAATCAGGCGATCGACATGTTTATTTCCTGGTAAGTCTACAATGGGTCCTCAATGTACACGCCCCGGATTCCTGTGACGAAAATAATAGAATGCCGCCAGTTGTCATGACTCAAGTTATACTGTAACACCGGCGGTCTATCCGCCAATCACTTGCACGTCACTTCTGTATAATGGACATTCCCTTTCCGGTTTGATTCTCTAGTTTGTTAAAGTGTTTCAGGAAATGTTAAAGTGTTTCGACACTTGTAAATGTGTCTCTAGCTTTGTAAAAGTGTTTCGCATCTTGTTACTTTGTTTTTGTTAACGTTAAATCGTTTTTTCTTTGGTAAAAGTGTTTTGCTAATGTAATTTTGTAAAATGTACATTTGTTTTATAAAATGTAAATTTGTCTGAAGCTTTGTTAAAGTGTTTCACACTGATTGCACCTCTCAGCCACCATACTCTTCTTTAGAGAAGACCAGGAAATGATGGATACACGGATCGTGTTCAAATCAAATGGCACGCAATGACTCTAAATAATAATGATCACGCCACCAAACACACATTCAAACTAAAGTAACCAGCCTGTTTGGAAAATGTAAGAAGTAGAAAGTACAGGTATTTGTGTTCAAAATGTAAAAAGTAAAAGTAAAAAGTCGTCAGAAAAATAAGTTGTGGATGAAAGTATACTGATAACAGAAAAATGTACTTAAATACAGTAACAAAGTATTTGTACTCCACTACTTCCCACCTCTGTCGGTAACAGAGAGGAAGAAACTGCAACACATCATGTAAATATATTAAATAACCCAAACTCAAATATCTATGTTCATTCAACTGATCAACGTTTTACCTTGTTGTGATATCTTGTTTTAACAGTCACTTATATAATGTTATCATTAATTGTATTACCCTTGTGTGAATCTGTGCATTCCGGTTTTTCACTCTCACTCTGTTGCTGCTTTAATCTCCTGAATTTCCCGCGAGGATAAATTCCGTCTTATCTTACCTTAAGTACCTCTTTGAATGTAAAACAAGAATTGCAAAATAATAATAATACATTTCATTTATATAGCACTCTTTAAAAACAAGGTGATTCACAATGCTATAAGGAGAAAATAATACAACAAATAAAATATAAAGTTATCTCAGGAGCATGTTGAATAAAATATGGCAATATAAAAAAAAAGAAGGTTAAAGGTCCCATGGCCATTTCCACTGATCATAATTCCATTGTTGAGGTCTACTAAAATACATTTATATTGTGCAATTTTCCAAACTCACATCGGTTTCTCACAGCATCTCTGTAAAGTATGTGTATTCACTCTCTGTCCTAAACGGCTTGTTGGAGCTCCTGCCCCCCCTCCCTGTGAGGGGGGGCAGGATAACCCTAAAAGAAGTACTCAAAGGTATATGTAATGGCAAAAAGGAGACGCACACAGATTGTTCATTTGCATCATGGTTTTATTTCTTCCTTTACAAGAAAGAATCAGTATACAGATTAAAGTACGTCTCGATGCCCAGCATTAGACTTTCTGTCCATTATTTCAGCCAATCACTGCGAGTCCTCTGAGGATCACAGTAAACATGGTGCACGTAATGCAAAGGCCTTGGTAGGTGATCGTGTTTTAGTCATAATATGTAATGGCATTTTCTAAATTGCAGCTTTAAATAAATAAGACCTGAGTTAAATAAAAACTAGTAATACTCTCTCCATGTTTCAGCACAAGTAAGGCCTTTTTTTTTTTTTTACACAAATGGAAATTCAACTCACTTATACACATTTCTTTTAATAAAAAAAAATGACTACATTCAGAATGAGAGCACAAAAAGGCAATAAAGAGTTTCCCTAGCAACTGTTCGCATGAAAAAAGTGCCCGGTTGTTCTTGTCGCCATGTTTTCTGTGGAACAAGAAGCCTGTAGTGTTCTCTGTTCTCAGCACCGTGAGGAGGAACCGTCCGGACGACAGGATGCACTCCAACTAGAGTCCAAGAGTTTTTATATTTCCTTAAAGTTATCGTATCCGGGTGAAGAGATTTAAAACTGAAACGGATTCCTGAAAAAAGAAAGATGGTAAATTGCTTTTAAACATATAAGGGGGTGTTTGATTAAAGTCATATTTCAGATGTTTTAAAATGGGGTTGGATGAAGACCCCAGTTTACGAAATAAAAGCAGAGTTACAGCACGGAGGATAAGCAATGTGCTGCCGTGGGTGGGGAAAGCAGCAAAATATATTTAGCCACCTAAAAACATACCGCCTACACTGCGAAAACTCGAAATCTTGCCAAGGATATTTGTCTAACATCTAGTCAGAATATGTCTTCACACCTGATATAGAACATAATAACTTCAGAAGTAACACTGCAGTGAGATATCGGGTTTTGTCTTTGGACAATGCGTCATCTTGTTAAGTCCAAAAATCTCCTTTTGAGTTGTATCTCAGATGAAACACATTTTAAATATTATTATTAGAAATGACCAACTAACATCAGAAAACACAACACTTTTGAGCATTTGCGGCTTATACTGTAACAACATTTCCTGTTTCTGGTTAAATATAGATCTGATTTATCTAAATATCCCTTGTTATTTCAAGAAATCTGACCAAGCTAATTTTCACTTTTTCAGATTGGTGTACTTATTTCAAGTGAAAACAGCTTGTTTTCAATATTGTTTAACTTCTTTTTGGAGCAGCATTTTTTCCAGTGTAAAAAGAAAATCTATTTGAGTTGAGATGCACTGCTTCACGCTGAACTCTCTTCAAAGCCACCAGACTGCATCAGAAAAAGAAATGAACCCAAGGGGTAAACTGGTTTCCTGCTGCATCGATTGGTTTGCTTACTGTGTGACAAACACAAAACAACACAGGCCAACTAACCCATTGAGGCAGAAGATGACCAGCAACTTGCGAAGACAAACTCACTGTTTTTGTCAATGGATTTTGGTGTCTTTAAAGGTCACCTATTATGCAAAATGCACTTTATCATGTCTTGTGTGGAAAGAGACTTGTGAAGTTTCAGGAACAAAGATTCTCTCTCTTTTTGATCCATTTCTATAAAAACCTGTCTGAAAACAAGCTGATCAGATTTTGGCCACTTTATGATGTTTTGGCTTGTGTAACCATTAGCCAATCAGCAACCAAGGTAACCCCCCCCCCCACCTTATCACCTGAATCTCCTCCTAGAGCACCATTGTGTTTTTTAAAAAAAAACCAAGCATCTTTCAGAGGGGCGTGGCCAGCAGCAGCAGCTCATTAGCATTTAAAGCTACAGACACAGAATCAGCACTTTTGGAACAGGGCTGAAACAGAGGGGATTATGGGATGCTGCAATGATCTGCTTTGAGACATGCACTGTATATATCGGAGACCTAAAATGTATTGTTGAAAAAGAGAAAAATAGGGGACCTTTAAAGCTTCAGTTCCACATAGAAAAAGAGACTTATGACAGCAACCTCCTCACCTTAGTTGACCTGGTTTTACTGAACACGTTCCAGAAGCGCAGCGTCTCGTCTCCCGCTCCCGTCACGATCGCCTCACCGTCCGGGGACATGGCCTGATATTTACAAAAAGAACAAATCCATATGTTTCAGAAAATACGGCCAGCTTTTCCATTATCATGACCAAACAGCCACGTCATGATTCCCGTCAGATAGAAGACACACACTGACCAGGTAGAGCACTCTGTAGGAGTGTCCTGTGAGTTTGGCGACCTGAGTGAGCGCCGGATATTTCCACACCAAGATCTGATTCTGAGAGTAGCCGTGAGTGCTCACCTGCAGGAAAAACAGGATGATAAAAGTCACCATGAATACGTTCTTAACACTAAAACACGAGATCCTTTTCTCACAGAATATAAACTATATTTTTTCCATGTATTCAATAATATGCTTTCTCTGTGTATTTACAGATATGATATCCTGCAGGGTTTGTTCTGCTGTCAATACATCGTGTGCAAAAGATATAAAACAAAAAGCACCAACACATTTTCAGGGTAAAACATGGCTAAGCCTTTAATCTGCCTCATAAGAGGTTTATAAGAGATTGTAAATGAGGACACAGTACTCCAAACATTTTCTTATTTTTTTACACAAGACAAAGCAATAATTGTCTTTTTAATTGCCACTATTTATTCAAATGTGCGAATGTGTCATGTAGCCTGTGTAATAACAACATATTCAGAACCAGGTCCTGAACCGTGAATATGAATTGTTTCCATCAAATCAGAGAGACGGGGTCACACGGGTTAAAAAAAAAAGTCAGACTGAAGCTTTCTGTTGTGCGTCAGTCAATCCTAGGGATGGGTATCGTTTGAAATGTATCGATTCCGGTTCTGCTTATCGATTCCGGTTCTTATCGATTCCCCGTTTTGATTCCAAAATTGTAAAAGAAAGAGGTCAAACGTTTAGATAACATTTTTTTTGTAATCTTTTAAGCTTTAACTGACATTTTTACAAATTAAAAATATACATGCAATACAAATGTATTGCACAATAGCTGTGCTTTATTTGAACTGAGCTATGCCTGTGGCGAGCTATTAACAGGCATCACACTGTGCCTTGTCTTTTTATTTTTTAGTGTAGTGGAGTCTCACTTCAGAGCGTTTACCGCGACCCATCTTTGTTATGAAGTGACTGAGCTCGTGAACTGTCTACGGGAGGGCGGGGGGAGCCTCGCTGCGGGGCAACTGTGGACCTCTGTCGCCTGTCAGCGCAACTTACATGATGACGTTTAAAAAATGAAGGGTGGTGCCGGCCGTCAGCGTACCGAGCCGGCCGTCAACATCCCGCTGACGACCGGCCGTTCTGTGATTCTCCAGAACACACAGATGGCCAGTCCTCCCTTACCCTGTATTCCACCGGGGCGCCACGGCGCAGACGGACCCGGTGGAATACAGGGTCTACCGCATTTAGGAACCGTTAAGCAGAACCGAAATTGTGTATTTTGTATGGGTACCCGGCATTTTCTTATCGGAACCGAGTTTCGGTTCCCAACCCTAGTCAATCCTCAAATCAAATACAGAGCTCAACCCCAGATCTAATAGAGTGGTGCAGGGATGACGTATTTTGTAGGCCGACCCGGAAGTAAGCTGCGCATGGGTTCCCTAAACAAAAAAGCAACGGGTTTTCTCTATAGGATTTTGTAATATTGTAAAAAATGCACGTTTTGTTCAGCCGGATAATCTCCACATGTCTACCCTACTTATATCATTTTTCAATCATACATCTAATCGCCAGAAGCAAAAATGCTAACGTTATGCTACAAAGCAGGGCCATTCAACTAACATTCAATGAGGTCCAGTTAGAGAAATGCAAAGGTCCGGAACATCAAACATGTCTAACTTGCTTTATGAATTAGTGTGATATATATATTGAAGTAGCCTGCAGCTTTATCAACGTCTGCAATCAACAACTGACTGTCAATCAAATAAAGAAAGTACAATTCATAAACAACATTATTTATTGTCAATTAACATTGAACTATACAGATATACAGTAAATACTGTGGATATGTGTAATCTTGTGTAATGTGTTCCTCTCGCAGCATTTAAAAATAAAATAGAGAAAATAAATAAAATAGTTTTTGAAAATATGTGACCCGAGATAACAAACTGTCCTTCACTGCAAACATCGCTGCTACAACCCGCTGCTGCAGATACACGCTTTACAACATCAGGAGGATGCGTCCCCAGCTGACCCAGAAAGCCACGCAGGTTCTGGTCCAGGCTCTCGTCACCTCACGCCTAGACTACTGCAACTCCCTCCTGGCTGGTCTACCTGCATGTGCCATCCGACCTCTGCAGCTCATCCAGAATGCAGCGGCTCGCCTGGTCTTCAACCTTCCTAAATTCTCCCACACCACTCCGCTCCTCCGCTCCCTCCACTGGCTTCCGGTAACTGCTAGAATCCACTTAAAGACACTGGTACCTGCATACCATGCTGCAAATGGATCTGGCCCTTCCTACATCCAGGACATGGTTAAACCGTACACCCCAGCACGTGCTCTACGCTCTGCATCAGCCAAACGGCTCGCTGCACCCTCACTGCGAAGGGGACCCAAGTTCCCATCAGCAGAAACACGTGGGTTTGCTATCCTGGCTCCAAGATGGTGGAATGAGCTCCCATTGACATCAGGACAGCAGAAAGCTTACACACCTTCCGGCGCAGACTGAAAACTCATCTCTTTCGACTCCACTTCGAGCGATAGAATTACTAACAAACAACTGCTAACAAAGCACTTATATAGTAATAAAGGACTGGCTTATCTAAAGCCAGTTGAGTAGCACTTGAAATGCTTGGCTCTATGAAACCTGATATACTTTATGATTCTGTTTTCTTTAAGTTTGTGTCTTCTTGGTCGAACGCACTTATTGTAAGTCGCTTTGGATTAAAGCGTCAGCTAAATGCAATGTAATGTAATGTGCATCTTAAAAGTGTTTAATTTTAGATAAATAAAATAAAATAAAGTGTAGCAGCAGCTTGAGTTTCCCTTTTTCTTTGTTAACCGTTTCACATCATGACTTAACTGTTTCAGACGATTATAGAACAATATCAGTCTTTACACATCATAACAATTTAACAGTTTTAAAGTTTCTCTTTCTTTCCCTCTTATATCACAGTCCCTCACTCACTTTTTTTTAATTCAGTGTGAGAATTGAGCTAGAGCTTGTTCTGCCAGGAGTTTGTAAATCTGGGCTGAAATGGTGTCAGAGCCATTCTCATACACATGCAGGTGCTCATTGGTTAGCCTGGGTTAGCTCATTGGTTAGCCTGGGTTAGCTCATTGGTTAGCCTGGGTTAGCTCATTGGTTAGCCTGGGTTAGCTCATTGGTTAGCCTGGGTTAGCTCATTGGTTAGCCTCGGTTAGCTCATTGGTTAGCCTCGGTTAGCTCATTGGTTAGCCTCGGTTAGCTCATTGGTTAGCCTGGGTTAGCTCATTGGTTAGCCTCGGTTAGCTCATTGGTTAGCCTCGGTTAGCTCATTGGTTAGCCTCGGTTAGCTCATTGGTTAGCCTCGGTTAGCTCATTGGTTAGCCTCGGTTAGCTCAGTGGTTAGCCTCGGTTAGCTCATTGGTTAGCCTCGGTTAGCTCATTGGTTAGCCTCGGTTAGCTCATTGGTTAGCCTCGGTTAGCCTGCCCTGGAACCATATTTAGTTTTAATTTTGATCCTGCTGGACTGATCATATCGGGCTCTGAGACTGCTTATTTGTTGTGACCTCAGTTCTGACTTGAGAGGGAATGTTTGGTCAAACACTTTGTGTTTTGTCTCATATTGGCGTGTTGGCACTTTTAATGAGCGCCACGGTCTCTGAATGAGACACACTGGCTCTGTGCTCCCAGTGGGCAGGATGAACACGAATGAGTCCACTCAGGGTTCAAAGCTCTGTTCTCACTTTCCTCTTTCCTCTTCTTGGAGAGCGCCATGTGTCATTATGTGTCTCTCCCTGTCTGCCGCTAACACGCCTGTTCACTCTCCTCTCCGCTTCTCTCCCTGTATCGCTAACTCTTCTCTTCACTCACTCTCCTCTCCGCTTCTCTCTGCCGCACTCTCATCTCTTCTTCTGTGTTTCTCTCCCTGTATCGCTCACTCGTCTCTTTCGCCCCCTGTCGGCGGCGGTTAAAATAGAATCGCCCCGTCAAAATTGAAATCCCCAATCAATGTAATGATTATAGGTCCGGGTCCGTATAGGTCGGCGTCTGGGTCCGGACCGCGGTCTGCCCCTGCTATAAAGGAACTACAGCCGAGTCCAGCAGCACGACTTCAACGTCACGCCAACTTAAGATCCATATTCAAAACTACAGATTCTAAATGGTACAAGTTGAAGCGTTTGTTTGAACAGTCTGCAGGAGGCAGGGACTTGCTTTCAAACAGAACAGAAACTAACTCAGAGGAGTATTGACGTGTTCGGCGTAATGACGTACAACGGCCTCGACAACTTCTGTAGTCCTATTCAGCCACTTGTTAATAACCATCGTTTTTCAGACACGTAAACTCTTCAGAAATCCCCAGTGGGGTCTCTGCTGATGGATTTAATGTTGTAGAACAAAACGTGATCCGTCTCTTAAATGTGTCTCAACCACAGACCTTAGTTCCAGATATTCTCCTAAACCGAATGGAGAGATCCCATTGGCTCTGAGACGAGGGAACAGGAAGTGGTGAAATGCTAACTCACTTCCGGGTTTTAGGACTCGTCACTGTCTGTTAGAGGGTCTTGAGCATGTTAAATGTCTGTTTCCTTGTACCCTGTCTTATCTATTTGTCCTTGTTGATGCTGCACATGGAGCTGCTGTGATGCAGGAAACACTGCAGACCTGATCTGACACTAAAGTATTATCATATCCTATGGTATTACAGTGTAGTGAGTGCATGGGGGGTCCCTCACCAGCTCGTTGGCGTGCTTGGACCAGGCCAGGTTGCAGACCTGAGAGCTGGTGTCCATGCACTGCAGCGGCTGGGAGGTCAGCGTGTTCCAGAAGCGGATGCAGCGGTCGGCGGTGCCCCCCCCGGAGGCCAGCAGCCCGTGCTGGTGGGGCGACCAGGCGATGGCCTTCACTGCAGCCAGGTGGTCCGTGTAGGTCTGCACCGGGCTCAGGGACGAGTGGTTCCACACCAGCAGCTGAGTTAACACAACACAAATAAAGCTTTATTTATACAGCACCTTCATAAACGGACTGCAGCGCTTCACATACAAACAGACAAGTAGGGATCCACGGATTTTAAAAAAGTCCGCCGATGTCGATACCGATGTTTTACTGTATGAACTGTAATAGTAGCATTATCAATCAAAGTGTATTTATAGAGCCCAATATCACACATTTTACATTTGTCTCAGTGGGCTTTACAGTTTGTAGAGAATATTGAAAACGACACCCTCTGTCCTTAGACCCTCTGTCCTTAGACCAGTGGTTCCCAAACGGTGTGCCGCGGCACACTGGTGTGCCGTGAGTCAAGTCCGGGTGTGCAGTGGGATTTTGTGACAACCATACGTTATTATTGCAATATACAACTACACAAAAATAATTATTTTTTAATTTACTATATCAGTACTTTGTAGGTTTATATGTACGTAATCTGCGCGACTTGCGCGTCCACATCTCCACGTGCAGTGCTGCATACACATGGATGAGTCAGCGATAACTCTCGAGGGGTGGAGGTATGCCCATTATTTTGAGTTCATCCGAAGAATAGACAGGAATGTGACGGTGAGGTGCAAACTGTGTCCAGGCCAGAAGCTGTTATCCACTGCTGTAAACACCACGTCAAACCTCAACAAGCACCTGCAAAGAAAACATGCTAAGGTGGAGCTACCGCACACGCTATTTGTTGTTTGTTTATATCACAGTCTGTTCTTCTTCTCTGTCTTCCGGTTGTTGCCTGTTTTGAATGACGAATACACACTACCGCCGCCTGCTGGTAAGGAGAGTTATTGCCACTCACGCATGCGCAGTTCGTACGTGCTCGGCTGAAGTCTTTGCGGTGTCTGGTTCCAGTGCAACACATGGCCAACACGCAGGAGAACACGCCGACGCAACAGCGTGAGCAGAGATAGACTGCGCAAAATATACAGATAGCAGGAGACAGAGGACAGCCACGGTCAGATAGGAAAACATTCAGGATCTGGATTAGTTTTACGCGATAATGGAAACTGAACTAAAGAGAACATTTGAAACTTTAGCAGTCTGCGTGATCTGCCTGCAGGGAGGGGCGGGCCGGCCCTGCGAGTAAAGTAACGAGTAAAGTAACGAGTTACTTTATGTAGAGAGTAACGAAGTAGTGTAATATATTACTTTTTTAAAGTAATATGTAATATATTACTTTTTTTTAGTAACGACCCCATCTCTGCTGAAATGTTACATTTATAATTTGTAGTTCAGGACCATGGACAATGCAGCTTCCTTGCATTTACAGTTATCTGTGCTGAATTTCCTTTGTCTCATTTTTAATGTTGTGACCTGTCTGGTTTAAATGAGTGTGTTGCTGCTTTGATGAAGCCTAATTTGATAACGTTTCAAATTAATTTCTGAAATATTTCGTTAATAAATATTTCATGAGTAATATAGTTGTCTTTGTCACATTTTATTTGGCATTAGTAAATAATTATGCACATTTACAGATATTTTACATGATATGAGTGATAACACGTGCTATAAGGGCTATTTTGCACAATAGGTGTGCCTTGAGATTTTTACTTGTCCTTTGGTGTGCCTTGGGCACAAAAAGTTTGGGAACCACTGCCTTAGACCCTCTGTCCTTAGACCCTCTGTCCTTAGACCCTCTGTCCTTAGACCCTCTGTCCTTAGACCCTCACATCGTACAAGGAAACACTTCCAGAGAAAACCCACAGTTTAAAGGGAACATGGAGAAACCTCAGGGAGAGCAACAGAGGAGGGATCCCTCTCCCAGGACGGACAGACGTGCAATAGATGCCGTGTGTAAATTGAAAAGATAATACATTTGCAACATAGGTAGTCCAAATGTTTGGAAATGCATCTGTCTGTACTAAGAAGATGAATCCACGAGGATGCCGACAATCCTGTGGGAGCCATCAGGGCGAGCATAATGCAGACTAGGGCAGCCTATCCCTTTACGGGAGAGAGGGTATGGCGCCTGCATGTGTAGAGTGAGCGAAAGAGAAGATTCAAGGCTCAATTGTCGTGTGCACCGTAGCTACAGTGAAGATATGGCAATGAAAAAGTTAGGTCACAGGCTCCTCCAGCAGTGCAACATGAATACAGGACATAAAACAAATAAAAACAGATCAAATAGTGCAAGGGAAATGTTTTGAGATGTGCAAAAATGTAAATACAAATTAAATAGAATTAGTGCAAGAAGAGTCTATAAGAAGTTGAGAAATCGTGGTTTCTGGAAGTTGATGGAAAGTTAAGCAGCAAGATTACAAAGCCATCTCTTTTATTTCTTGGTAGGTTGTTAGTGTAGTAAATAAAAGCCAATACACTAAGATGGAGATTAAGAACAACAACTGGGCTTTAAATAGAATATTATTTGTCTTGTTTTATTTAAGTCCAGTGTTTATTGATCTCTTTTGTTTTGCTCACGAAGAGGGTTTTTGTATTTTCATGTTTTATTATGAAGCACATTTGTGTTAACTTCAGTGTCGGTTGGTTTTTTCTGAATCAGAAGACTTTATTTGTCCCGGGCAATTGGGTTTTGTGACGGAGGCTCCAGGAACTTTAGAGCAAGTTAAAGTATAAAACAGAACAAAATCATTGATGTAAACACAAGAAGTTATAGTAAAAAAATCCAAGAAGTTTAGAGCAAACATTTAAACACAAGAACTTATAGTTTTCAAACTTCCAGAAGACCTGAGGTCTTCGCCAACGCCGAGCTCTTTGAAGTCGAGGCTAAAAACCTGCTTACCCAGAAGCCTTTTAACTTCTTTTAGCACCTACCGTATTTATAATGTTGTTTTTAAACTATTCTGCATCTCTTGTATGCTTTCCATGTTTTTCCATTATGTTTATTTATCGTGTTCCTTTCTGTTGTCTTAGTATTAAGTGTTTACTGATGATGTAAAGCACTCTAAAAATGCCTCTGTGTCTGAAAATGTATAAAATAAACGTATCTTACCTTATAGTAAAAATGTCCTACAATATAAAACATACATTACAGTTTTCATTAGTAAATAGTTGAGTGGACGGTACCTTGTTGTCGTTGCCCCCCGATGCGAGCAGCTGATGGTCGGTGCTCCACTTTAAGCCGCACACTTCCTGTCTGTGACCCTGCAGACGGCGCTCTGACTGCAGGGGGGGGGTCCGCATGTCTCTCTGCAGGATCATACGGTCACGGCTTCCCGAAGACAACTGGTCTGCGTTCCAGGCTAACGCTCCTGCACACAGAGGGAAAGCTGCATTAACGAAGGCCCCGCATGACCTTTGACCCCAGAAACATCTTCACACCTCTACTTCTTGACCCCTGCCACCTTAAATCTGAGGCAAGATGTGAGTTTTGTTCAGGAAGGTTCCTGAACGCCCCCGAAGTGTCAGCCATGATTAGAGCTGGTCTGATTCTCTAAGGGTGATAGGAAAGGGAGCTTCAATGCTTCCTTTATTATCTCCTTTAGGACACACTTGACAATCCTTTTGCGAAGGGAAAGGACATAATGCTGTCCCACAATTCTTTCTGCAAACATTTAAGTCAGGACAACAGTCGGTGGTTCACAGAAACAACTGATCGTGACAGAGGATTGTGAATCATGTGTTACGCTTAGGGTTGGGAACCGAAACTGGGTTCCAGACGAGAACCGATAAGGAAATGCCTTTGTACCCATACGACATTTTGGTTTCTGCGTAACGGTTCCTAAACGTGGTAGACCCTGTATTCCACCGGGCCCGTCTGAACCCGCGGTGACCCGGGGTAACTGTGCAAGTTCATAGCTCAGTTAAAATAAAGTACAGCTTTTGTATTGCATGTATATTTTTGATTTGTAAAAATGTCAGTTAAAGCTTAAAAGAATAAAGATATTTTTGTTATCTAGACGTTTGACCTCTTTCTTTTACAATTTTGGAATCGAAACGGGGAATCGATAAGAACCCGAATCGATAAGAAGCGGAATCGATAAGAACCCGAATCGATTCATTTCAAACGATCATCCCTAGTTACGCTGCTTATTGATCATTTCACAACTGGGCTGTGTTCAAGTCCCAGCAAGACCAAGTGCTACCGAGGTGTCCCTGAGCAAGGCACCGTTCCCCACACTGCTCCCCGGGCGCCGTTCAAAATGGCTGCACACTGCTCCCAACACTAGGATGGGTCAAATGCAGAGAAACAATTTCCCCACGAGGGATTAATAAAAGTCCATCTTATCTTATCTTAACTTGTGTTTTAAACTTTGTGCTAATTTGAGATGAATAAAGTATATCTAATCTTATAAAGTAAAAACAAAGACTCTCACTCACCGACTCTCGCCGTGTGTCCTTCCAGGGCGAAGAGTTTCTTCCCAGCGCCGGCGTCCCAGATCTGAACGAAGCCTTTGTGAGTGCCCACCGCCACCAGGTTCCCCTGAAACAGGAAAATACACGAAGTCATGTGACCGTGCTGAAGTTCCTTTACGGCTCAACGTTAGCCGCCTTTAGCTTAGCGGTTCCTTTACAGCCTACCGTTAGCTTTTCACTTCAGAAATCATAAAGTGGTGTTAATAGTATACGTGCAGATTATCCGGCTGAATTAAACGTGTAAGAATCATAAACGATAATTTTTCTGCAATAATCCAAACCACATGGAGAAATCCCATTAACTAGGGAGATGCTGCCTTCAGGCTCCAACACAGAAATACGACATCACAGCACCACTATACAATTCATTCATTTACTCACCCTCTCGGACCAGCCAACGGACGTGACCGAGTCTCCCTCCACCGACAGATCACACAACCGTGTTACCTGAAGAAAAGACATATCAACCAGTGATTCACTTATTCATGCTGTCAATGACACACACACACACACACACACACCACACACACACACACACACACACACACACACACACACACACACACACACACACACACACACAGCACCTGGCTGGTGCAGGCGCTCCACAGGTACACGCAGGTCCCCAGCCCCACGCTGAGCACGTTCAGAGACGACCAGTCCACCAGGTTCAGGTAGAAGTCGTCCTGCAGCTCCGGAGCGTCCAGGACTTTAAACGGGATCTTTGAGATCTTTCGAGTTGGCTTCCTCGGCGAACGCAGCAGCTTCTGACTTCAGCGGGAGACCAGAGCGACATACGTGAGGCCAACATGTAAATGTGCAGGTTATTTTGACGATGCACAGATTGCTATTTCCTAGGGCAATGTTTGTATCTTTCCAAGAACTGTAATCGATGCGGCACACACACACACAAAATGCAGTTCTCTCAGTTCACGGAGAATACGATACGATAATATCTTATTATCAGAAACAGCACGAAGTGGTTCTGGCCCCGCAGCAGCTGCAACCTCATTGGTCCATTGTTAGATTCTTTGTGTGCAGATCGACTATAACATATCTAAACAACTCAAACGTGTGCTTTACCTTTTGTTGCTGACAGGCGATAGGGAGTAGGGGAGATGTTGGTGCTGTCGTCCGGTGAAGACCTCTTGGTGTTTAGTGAATACTACACCACACACACACACACACACACACACACACACACACACACACACACACCACACACACACACCACACACACACACACACAACACACACACACACACACACACACACACACACCACACACACACACACACACACACACACACACACACACACACACACACACACACACACACACACACACACACACACACCATTATTTCTCGGCACACACACTGAATAGTAACATTCTTCTATTTGATCATGCTTTTTTAAAGGACTCCAGAAAGCATTTTGTACGGTATGTTTATATTCTTTGATCACATAATAATAAGGAGGATGTCCCTACATTAAAGAGACTTCTCTTCTGGGGGTTGACGGCTGCAGTCGCCTGTCTTCGGTCTGAGGGTCCTGGATCTTCTCTATTCCCGCCCCCAGCAGCTCGTTCTTCAGCAGAGCAGAGTAGGCCAGCCCGTCTGCTGCACCGCACCATAACACACACACACACGCGCACACACACATATGAAACACACACACACACACACACATATATGAAACACAAGAACACAAACACTGTGTGCACATAAGGTAGAAATAGACTTTAGTTAGAAATATATAACTCGTCACCGGCTTGAGTTTCAATACTCGGTACACATGTATTTATCATCCTTGCAAGGATGGAAGTAGTCATCACATACAGAGCTGCATGGGACAAATAGTTCCCTGAATAGTGTCCTTCACATGCCTTAAATACAAGAGAGGGTGTTATTCAGTCACAAGATACATGTATATACCGGTTCAAAGCAGTATTCAATGTTTAGTTCAGATTAGCTCCACCTCAGAAATGAGCATGCTTGTCATACGTCTCTCTCCATAGAGGCTGAAGCATCATGTTAATCACATAGCTATCACATGCCTCAAACAGTCCGGATGCTCTTCTAGGCAATCAGACAGACAGCTACAGCTGGGATGCCTTTGTTGAGTACAGTATTTTCCCAACAACTTTCATTTACCTTTGATGTTGTCTGAGGACGCATCCTTTGTTTTTCTGTTCTGAGTCGGTGACTTCTCATTTTCCTAAGAGTCACAAAGATACCGTCGTTAATGTGAGAAAAACTCAAAAGTTCTCCATCATGCAGACCACACACACACCACACACACACACACACACACACACACCACACACACACACACACACACACCACACACACACACACACACACACACACACACACAACACACACACACACACCACACACACACACACACACACCACACACACACACACACACACACACACACACACACACACACACACACACACACACACACACACACACACACACACACACACACACACACACACACACACACACACACACACACACACACACACCACACACCTTTCCGAGAGCCGTTCAAAAGAATAGTTTTTTTGGCTTTGATTATTTATTGACCCTGCTTTAAATGATATTTCGGCTTTATCATTGCCTAGGTTTTTGTTGAAGTGCATCCAAATGCTGCTGCGTTTCACGTTTGCAAATGTTTTCACATTCTACCTGTACCACTTCGTTCGTACCAAAGAGCCGTTCAGAAGAATCGGATCGTTTGAGAACGTAACATCACGACTGCTTACATTGATTCTGTGGAAGTTGATGTTCCAGTTGGCCCCCGCTCTGGTGGGAATGAATCTGTCTCCCAGTTTGCTGGGTGAAGACAACGGGGAGCCGCTGGGAGTCCGGCTGGGCAGACTCTGGGCCAGTTTCTGCAACAACAACAAATAAATGCGTTCATCTTTGAATGAATTAAGTACGTTCGGTCACTTTTCTGATCTCATTTATAA